>NW_026943821.1:3834133-4071633 GCF_035594765.1 Anolis carolinensis | reverse complement strand
TATCTATCCAGCTATCTATCTATCCCTCTATCTATCTACAGTAGAGTCTCACTTATCCAACATAAACGGGCCGGCAGAACGTTGGATAAGTGAGTATGTTGGATAATAAGGAGAGATTAAGGAGAAGCCTATTAAACATCAAATTAGGTTATGATTTTACAAATTAAGCACCAAAACATCATGTTTTATAACAAATTTGACAGAAAAAGCAGTTCAATACGCAGTAATGTTATGTTGTAATTACTCTATTTAAGAATTTAGCGCCAAAATATCACGATATATTGAAAACATTGACGACATGTTTCTTTTTACTGGGATAATTGTTTAATTGCTTTGTTATTGTTATTTGTTTGTTTTATCGGGCCTGGCCCCATGTAAGCCGCCCCGAGTCCCTTTGGGGAGATGGGGCGGGGTATAAGAATAAAGTTGTTGTTGTTGTTATTATTATTATTATTATTATTATTATTATTATTTTTATTATTTTATTATTATTATTACAAAAATAGTTGGATAATCCAGAAACTTGGATAAGCGAGGCTTGGATAAGTGAGACTCTACTGTAATGGGATTTCAAGGGGATGTAGCAAACTCAAGGCAAACCATTGCAGTAATGTAGTGATTTGTTAAGAGTAGGGCCGAATATACGGCATTATTCCAGTTTGTTATCACTGCCATGGCTCAATGCTACGGAATGCAAGGAGGCATAGTTTTTATAGGTCTTTATAGCCTTCCCTGCCCAAAAAAAACCGCTCTAATGATCCCACAACATTGAGAAAGAACAGCTAAAAAGGAGCCAAACCGCATTAGGAAAAAACCGAGCCAAAATAGCATTCCTCCCGCTTGCTGTACAAGCTTAAGAAATTCCTTAGCCTGAGTCAAAGAGAGGGCTGGTTAGATAAGAAAAAAAAAATCTGTTTCTTTTTTTAAAAAAACAAAGAAAAGTCAAACATAGACATAACCACCCACCCAAAATAAAAGAAAGGCAGAAGCTACGAGAAAGCCTTGCGCAAGCAGAGTTCAGAGAACAACAAGGGACGTGTTGAACCTTCTCTTGTGGGCGAGTGACACATTTCCTCCTCGTTCAGTGCTGCCCCCCTGCTCTGTTCTGTCACAAAAACAAGTAGTGAAACCTGCAAGAGATGAGGTTTGGTTTTGGCCTGCTACAGCCAAAAGCTATAGCTTTTGAGGGAGGGGGACGGGACAACCAGGTACCGTATATACTCGAGTATAAGCCGACCCAAATATAAGCCGAGGCACCTAATTTTACCACAAAAAACTGGGGAAACTTATTGACTCGAGTATAAGCCGAGGGTGGAAAATGCAGGGTAAAATTCAAAATAAAAATAGATCCCAATGAAATCCCTGCAATATTTGCAAGCCCTATGTTCATATCTATTTATCTAGACATCTCTCTCTATACAGATAATTATATCTGTATAGGATTTGCAAAGACTTGCAAACACGTGAGGCAAAAATTCATATATAAAATAATGTATACACATAGATACAGATCTACAGGTACATGGAAATCTCTAGATATCTATATGTTTATAGGATTTGCAAAGACTTGCAAACATATGAGGGAGAAATTCATATATAAAATTAATGTATATAGATAGATACAAATATAAAGGTACAGTAGAGTCTCACTTATCCAAGCCTCGCTTATCCAATGTTCTGGATTATCCAATGCATTTTTGTAGTCAATGTTTTCAATATATCGTGATATTTTGGTGCTAAATTCGTAAATACAGTAATGACAACATAACATTACTGCATATTGAACTACCCTTTCTGTCAAATTTGTTGTATAACATGATGTTTTGGTGCTTAATTTGTAAAATCATAACCTAATTTGATGTTTAATAGGCTTTTCCTTAATCCCTCCTTATTATCCAAGATATTCACTTATCCAAGCTTCTGCCGGCCCGTTTAGCTTGGATAAGTGAGACTCTACTGTACATAGGGATTGCAAAGGCTTGCAGGGGGAAATGCCTATATATCTGTAGCAGAGATTAACAGATATTTCAGGGGAAAATGCTTTCAGAAAATTAATGGGTGTGTGTGTGTGTGTGTGTGTGTGTATGTGTGTGTGTGTGTGTGTGTGTGTGTGTGTGTGTGTGTGTGTGTGTATATATATATATATATATATATATATATATATATATATATATATATATATTCTCTTCTTCCTGACTTGCAAGGGCAGAGACAAACACAGGCTCCGAGCTGGGCTCGAACTCATGACCTCTTGGTCAGAGTGATTTGTTGCAGCTGGCTGCAGCTGGCTGCTCACCAGCCTGCGCCACAGCAGGCCTGTTCAGCAGTGGAACTCTCTGCCTTGGAGTGTGTTGGAAGCTCCTTCTTTGGAAACTTTGAAATAGAGGCTGGATGGCCATCTGTCAGGGGTACTTTGATTGTGCCTCTCCTGCATGGCAAGGGGTTGGACTAGATGGTCCATATGGTCTCTTCCAACTGAAAACGTCTGCAGCGAGCCCCCAAATCAACCTTTCCCATCTCCGCTGCACCCAAAAAAGGAGCTTGAAGAGTATGCATGGCTAGCACCGTGTATTTAAAAAAAGAACAACACATAAATTAGGAAAGAAGCTCAGTGAGTCCCAAACAAAGAGAGAGAAGGGGAACCAAGGAGTCAGATGAGAAACCCAAAGCCTAGTCTGCCTGAAGTCTGTAGCCATGGGCCTGTTTTGGGGGGCTACAGCACCCCCTGAGAGGGCACTTTGCCGGTGATCTTGTTGGAGCACTCCAGGAGGGCGTTGTGGATGTCCTTGGCGCAGGAGATCTGGGATTTGATCATGCTGAGGTACTGGGTGTAGGGCAGGCTCTCCGTCTGGACTGCGTCCGGCTTGGTGGCCGTCGGCACCAGCGTTGGGGAGTGCTTGGCGCTGTCAAAGCTCTGGGAGAGGCACTCGTAGGCCAGGCGCTGTGGCAGCAAGAGAAAAAAGGGAATCAGGAGAGAAGAGCACCCACGGTGTAGAATTACCCTCTTTACTCAAAGCTAATGCTCACCTTTTGGGGCTAAATGACCTCCCCAAAACTGGGTTGCACATTAGATCCGTGTCATATAGTCATTTTATGTTGAGCCAAAACCAAAGGGGAAGCTGCTTCAGGTTCATGTTTAGAATGTTGATCTATTATATTATATTGTACACCATGATCTATACGGATACAACAAAATTCATATGTACATGAAAGTCGAGATGGCCCATGTGGTCTTTTCCAACTCTATTATTATATGATTCTAAGAATATGTAAAAATCTGGCAATATATTTCATCATTATTTTATTGTATGACTCAGCAAACAAAAATAAAATAAAATAATGATGAAATATATTATCAGATTTTTACATATTCTTAGAATCATAGAATAATAGAGTTGGAAAAGACCACATGGGCCATTATTGTTGTTGTTGTTGTTATTATTATAGGAGCCCCTGTGGTGTAGTGGGTTAAAGCCTTGTGACTTGAAAGTTGGATTGCTGATCTGAAAGCAGCCAGGTTCAAATCCCACCCAGGGAGAGTGCGGATGAGCTCCCTCTATCAGCTCCAGCTCCTTGCGGGGACATGAGAGAAGCCTCCCACAAGGATGGTAAAAACATCAAAAATATCTGGGCGTCCCCTGGGCAACGTCCTTGCAGACAGCCAATTCTCTCACTCTAGAAGGGACTTTCTCAAGTTGCTCCTGACATGAAAAAATAAATAAATAAATATTATTATTATTATTACACTTGGGTTGCTGTGAATTTTCCAGGTTGTATGCCCATGTTCCAAAAGCATTCTCTCCTGACGTTTCACCCACATCTATGGTAGGCATTCTCAGAGGTTGTGAGGTTTGTTGCAAACCAGTCAAGTGTGAATGTTGCAACTAATCACCTTGATTAGCATTGATTAACCTTGCAGCTTCAAAGCTTGGCTGCTTCCTACCTGGGGGAATCCTTCATGGTTTCTGCAAAAACGGGGGAATTCTGGACAAGAAATTATCAGGGCCAGCTAATCACCTCCCAACAAAGGATTCCCACAGGCAGGAAGCATCCAAGCTTTGAAGGTTTGCAACAAACCCCACAACCTCTGAGGATGCCTGTCATAGATGTGGGTGAAACACCAGGAGAGAATGCTTATAAAACATGGCCAGACAGCCTGGAAAACTCACAGCAACCCAGTGATTCTGGCCATGACAACACATTATTATGTTTATTTATACCCCACTTTAATTCTCCTGAAAGAGACTCAAAAAGGTAAAAATATAAGTCTATTTGGAGGCCAGGGCCAGCTTTGCATTAATCACACAATAAATAATAATAATAAAAATAAGAATAATTATTTTGTGTGACTGATGTGGGGCTGGCTTTTAAATGGAGAGAATGATAATAATATTAATAATAATTGTTATTATTATCATTATAAAAGCAGACAGGTAAATTCTCTGGTGATATGTAAAGGTTGAAGCAGATCTCCACCAGCATTAAAACTAACATTTTGAACATGCATATGTTTTACTCTCTAATTTGAGATTCTCAAATTGAGGTTTTACCCTTTTTAAATGGAAATTATGCAGGGACTCTTTGCCAACTTTATTTGTTATTATGTAAGCCTGACTCCAGTAAATCTGTCCAAAGCTGGATCAAATAACACTATGTAACATGGTTTTTGTTCCTGGGTTATAAATGTCATTTCCTAATTGGTTCTATCATAAAAACATGGTAAACGTTTTTTGCAGCACATCCTGCAGCATATTTTGCTATAGTTTTTCAATGAATATCTCACAGAGTCTCAATCAATTCCACATAGTTTGTGCAGCCACAAAAATGAAGTTTCTGGAGCAGAACAACTAATTAATCAATTAATTAATTAATATCCCGCTTTTCTCCCATGTGTGGAACTCAAAGTAACAACAATGAAATATGAAATAACACCTTCAAACCAGGAACAGATTTTTTGTGGAAGACTCTGTTGTAAATTGCAGCCTATTTATTTATTTATTTGATTAATTTATATGCCGCTCTTCTCCCCCAGCCTAGCCAAATACAGTATATACCCGAATAAAAGCCGAGGCACTTAATTTTACCACAAAAAACTGGGAAAACATTGACTCAAGTATAAGCCGAGGGTGGTAAATTTCAGAAATAAAAATAGATACCAATAAAATTACATTAATTGAGGCATCAGTAGGATGAAAGTTTTTGAATATTTACATCAAGCTCAGATTTAAGATAAGACTGTCCAACTCTGATCAAATCATTGTTCTCATCTTCTTCAATGTAAATGTGCTTATGTATCCTTTTAATAATAATAGAGTAAAATAATAAATGCAATAATAATAGTACCGTGTTTCCCCGAAAATAAGACAGTGTCTTATATTAATTTTTGCTCCCAAAGATGCTCTAGGTCTTATTTTCAGGGGATGTCTTATTTTTCCATGAAGAAGAATTCACATTTATTGTTGAACAAAAAAATGAGCATTTATTATATACTGTACAGTAGTTGTCATCACAAACCAGCATAACCAGACAAACTGTGAATCCTATCAAAAATTTCTTGTTACTACCAATATTTCCATGTACAACACTCTATGGTACGTACATTTATCGATCCTGCAAGCTCTGGTGTTCTGTTCGGCAAGCATGCTTCCAAAGAAAAACTTTGCTAGGTCTTACTTTCGGGGGAGGCCTTATATTTAGCAATTCAGCAAAACCTCTACTAGGTCTTATTTTCTGGGGATGTCTTATTTTAGGGGAAACAGGGTAAGATCAGAGTGAAATAATAATGTATCAATAATAATAATAAATATAGAGTAAAATAAATGTAATAGTAGCAACGATAATAGAGAAAAATAATAAATGTAATAATACTAATAATAATGACTGGACTCAATGTCAGGGGAAAACCTTTACCTTTGCTTTTACCAATAATAATAGAGAAAAATAATAAATGTACCATATATTCTCGAGTATAAGCTGACCCAAATATAAGCCAACCAGGACCCTCACCCGAGTATAAGCTGAGGGGGGCTTTTTCAGTCTTAAAAAAGGGCTGAAAAACTAGGCTTATACTCGAGTATATACAGTAGTTTCTTTCTACAAGGCCGTTCTTAAGGTCGACTGCCTCTATACCTGAAGAATCTCATTACTTTTCCATTGGCAGAACCTTCTTCCTCCATGAATTTGACAAATGTAGGTGTGTTTTTTAAAGAAAAGGTCCTTCTGAATGCATATAGTAATGTTAAAGAAAGTTGGAGGGGGGGGGTTTGTTACTGCAAAGCTGACCACTAATAAGCAAGCCTGATAGTTCAACCTGGCAAAGGGTTGGACTAGATGGCCTTTGGGTTCCCTTTCAGATCTGTCACTCTCTCCAAAGAGGCTCACCAGGCAGAGTTCCAGCTGGTCGCACAAGGCATAGAATTCCTCCAGGCTTTTGTCCACCCGTTGTACCGGGCCGTCGTTGCTTTTCCTGAAATGGTAGAAAAGACGTTTATTTATTTAAATGTATATCTGAAAATCCAGAAACACTCAAAACGGTGTGGAAAGGGAAGTATAGGCGACAGTTTATAAAACACGGACTCACTGGCCACTGTCGATGTTCGTGTTTTGCACAAAGTTCTGAGAGGCGACTTTCATCAGGTTCTGGAAAAGAAAGAGGAGAAATATATCCCGTTGCAAAACTTCAATGATTTAATTCCAATGCTAAACTACAGCTCCCAGGATTCCATAGCCTTGAACCATGGCAGTTAAAGTGGTGTTAAATTGAGTTCATTCTAAAGCATAGATAAAATTCATGGAACTGAAAGAGGTTTGGATTTTGGAAAACCTGCACTTGGGATATAAAGCAGAATATAAATAAAGTGTATAATAATAATAATATTATAATAATAGAGCCCTAGCTGTTAAAGTGGTGCTAAACTGTATTAACTCAACAGTGTAGATGTACCCAAGATCACAATAATAAAGAACTGCAATTCCCATCTGCGTAGATTCCAAAAAGAGCATTTAATCCTGTAAAACAAGAAGATAAGCTGTCAAAGCTCACAGCTTCTGGGGTTATTAGAAGATAAACCGGAGGGCAAAGTCCTGTTCCATTTTGATCTATTTGCCCGTAAATAATGATTCATTGACCAGATGCCTTGTACTCAGCTTCCATTCCAGAAAGACCAAAAATGTTTTTTTTTTAAAAAAAATCAGCATTTGGTGGTATATTTGGCAAAAAAAGCTGATGCTGCTCCTTTTAGAAGGAGTCAACCGCTTAGTTCTTTCTTTTCCTTCCTAAAAATAAAACAATAGCCCTGACTTGGCAAAAGATTTTGGTAAAGAAACCACAGGCCACATGTTTGAAGATTTGAAAGGAATCAGGAGGAATGGCAGAGAAGAAGTTGCAGGAACTGGACTACAACTCCCAGAATCCGCAGACAGCTTGCATGAGGAGTTGTAGGATGCATCCATACTGTAGAATTGATAGTTTAATCCTACTTGGAACTGCCATGGCTCAAGGCTATGGAATCCTAGGAGTTGTAGTTTGGTGAGATATTTAAGATGCACCCACACTTTGAATGCAGTTTAATCCCACTTGGAACTGTCACAACTCAAGGCTATGGAACCCAAGGGGTTTGTAGTTTGTGAAAGACCTTAGAAAACTACAGCTCCCCTGATTCCTTAGCACTGAGCCAAGACAGTTTGCATATTTGTATATTTTAAATTGTATGCTGATGTTTTTGTGTTTAGCTGCTTTGAGTCTCCTGCGGGAGAGTTAAAGCAGGGTATAAATATAATAATAATAATGGCAGTTCAGGTGTTGTCAAATTATTACCTATATTATCTTTTATATTATTATTAACCTAGATTATCTTTATATATTGTTATTGGCCTGTATTACCTTTTATATTATCTTTTATACAATTATTATTCTTATATTACTTATCTATAGGTAAAAGTTTTCCCTGACATGAAGTCCAGTCGTGTCCGACTCTGGGGGTTGGTGCTCATCTCCATTTCTAAGCCAAAGAGCCGGTGTTGTCTGTAGACTCCTCCAAGGTCATGTGGCCATAGGCATGACTGCATGGAACTCTGTTTCCTTCCTGCTGGAGCGGTACCTATTGATCTACTCACATTTGCAGAAGCTGGGGCTAACAGTGGGTGCTCACACCGCTCCCTGGATTCGAACCTGAGACCTTTTGATCAGCAAGTTCAGCAGCTCAGCGCTTTAACACACTGAGCCACCAGGGGCCCCTTACTGATCTATATCATCTTTATATATTATCATTGATCTATATTACCATTATTATTATATTTAATACCATTATTATTCTTAATTACCTTTTATATTATTACAGTACAGTAGAGTCTCACTTATCCAACATTCTGGATTATTCAAGCCATTTTTGTAGTCAATGTTTTCAATACATCATGATATTTTGGTGCTAAATTCGTAAATTGAGTCCCCTTCGGGGTGAGAAGGGCGGAATATAAATGCTGTAAATAAATAAATAAATAAATAAATTGTATTGAACTACTTTTTCTGTCAAATTTGTTTTATAACATGATGTTTTGGTGCTTAATTTGTAAAATCATAACCTAATTTGATGTTGAATAGGCTTTTCCTTAATCTCTCCTTATTATCCAACATATTCACTTATCCAACGTTCTGCTGGCCTGTTTATGTTGGATAAGTGAGACTCTACTGTATTATTATTGATCTATATTATTATATGATAATTATTACTATTGACAGGTTTAGGCATTGATTTTAACCTCATGTCTTGTGTTTAATTTGTGTATTTTAATATGCATTTTATGGAAATACATTTTAATATGGGTCTTTTATAGAAATGTGTGTATTTATAGAAATTTTTACATTTATGCGTTCAAATTATGCTGTAACCCGCCTCTGGGGCCCCCGGTGGCCTAGCAGGCTAAACCGCTGAGCTGCTGAACCTGCTGACCAAAAGGTCGGCGGTTTGAATCCGGGGAGCGGGGTGAGCTCCCGCTGTTAGCCCCAGCTTCTGCCAACATAGCAGTTCGAAAACATGCAAATGTGAGTAGATAATAGGTACCTCTCCAGTGGGAAGGTAACAGCGCTCCATGCAGTTGTGCCCATGGCGACATGAACTTGGAGGAGTCTATGGACAACGCCAGCTCTTCAGCTTAGAAATGGAGATGAGCACCAATCCCCAGAGTCAGACACCACAAGACTTAATGTTAGGGGAAAACCTTTACCTAACTGGCCTCTAAATTCCATGAAAACCCCAATATCTCTTATTAATATAGAAGAGTATAACAACTTAAAATATATAATAATCAAACAGTATATCCTTATATATTATTGTATATTATCAGTAGTAATTATATTTAATATATTAGTACAGTAGAGTCTCACTTATCCAAGCTAAATGGGCTGGCAGAACCTTGGATAAGCGAATATCTTGGATAATAAGGATGGATTAAGGAGAAGCCTATTAAACATCAAATTAGGCTATGATTTTACAAATTAAGCACCCAAACATCATGTTATACAACAAATTTGAAAGAAAAAGTAGTTCAATGCGCAGTAATGCTATGTATTAATTACTGTATTTACGAATTTAGCACCAAAATATCACGATGTTTTGAAAACATTGACTACAAAAATGCCTTGGATAATCCAGAACGTTGGATAAGCGAATGTTGGATAAGTGAGACTCTACTGTATATCTTATTGATAGTACTGAATGAGTTTTCTTTGGCTTCATGGCTCCCTCTGCCTGCAAGAGAAGTGAAGAGCAGGGACTGTAAGAGAAACCTCATAGGTCCATTTCAAACTCCCATCACCGTCAGAAGTTGCTAGGCAGAACCTCCAAGCCGCACTTCCATGGCAAACCAAGCCACGCCCCCTCCCTCGCTGTGATCACCTGCAGGCTCTCTTTGAGCTGAGGCAACAAGAGGCGGAAACGCTGCACCGGGTCGAAGTCCTGCGCCTGCGCGGCCACTTGTATCCCGGATGGAGCCTGGCCGACCGCCATTGGGGCCCCTCCTGCTGAGGAAACCTGGCCCGGTCCCGGTTGCCCGGCTCCAGCGGCGTTTGTGGCGGAAGAAGAAGCGGCGGAGGCGGCATTAGGCCCCGCTTGGGCCTGCATCATCGTCAGTTGTTGCTGCTGCTGTTGCTGTGCCGCCATCTTGATTGGCCTTCCTCGCACGTAATGCGCATGCGTGGAAGAAAGGCGGCCTTGCTGAATGGGTCGTAAGCTATTCCGGACACGCAGTGCGCATGCGTTAAACAAACGCAGTCTTGCTGAAGGGAGTCAATTCCTGGCACGCAGTACGCAGCATGCGTTGAAGATCTGAAGGAAATACAGTAGTCTCACTTATCCAACATAAACGGGCCAGCAGAATGTTGGATAAGCGAATATGTTGGATAATAAGGAGGGATTAAGGAAAAGCCTATTACACATCAAATTAGGTTATGATTTTACAAATTAAGCACCAAAACATCATGTTAGACGACAAATTTGACAGAAAAAGTAGTTCAATGCGCAGTAATGCTATGTAGTAATTACTGTATTTACGAATTTAGCACCAGAATATCATGATGTATTGAAAACTGACTACAAAAATGCGTTGGATAATCCAGAACCTTGGATAAGTGAGACTACTGTAATAACCAATTCCCGGCACGCAGTGCGCATGCGCTGAGCAAAGGCCCCTTCTGACGTATTGTACATGCGCTGAAAAGGGAATTAAAAAAAACTCCCGCCATGCATTGCACCAGAAGTGAAGTATTCTGTCGGCCTTAACGTTTCTTATCGGATACACCGGAAGTGTGGGGAAGAACAGGACTACATTTCCCAGCGGGCTTTGCGACTACATCGGAAGCGCCGGGAAGTCAAGCTTCCTGTCGCTGTTGATCGCCATGGCGCCCACCATCCAGACTCAGGCGCAGCGGGAGGAGCCGGGCCACAGGTATGAAGTGTTTGTTAGTGACGAGACACCGCTTTTCTTTCCTTTCTTGCCACCTGGGTTTTATAAACACTGGGGAAGAGAACTATATTTTATTTATTGATTGATTTCTATCCCGCTTTATCTCCCATACGGAGACTCAAAGCGGCGCACCGGCATAAGCATTACAACTTAAAATGTATAATAATCAAACAGTATATCAGTATATATAATAATATATTATTGTATATTATCAGTAGTAATTATATTTAATATACTATCTGTGCCCGGCCACGCGTTGCTGTGGCAAGGTGTTGGTGGTATTGCTTAAAAATTGTTGTGTAATTTTTATTTGATGTTATTTGTATTTTTAAATTAATTTTATTGTAAGTTAATTTTTATTTATTATATTTTATTATTTTCTTGTATTATTGTTATTTTCTGTTTTTATAGTATTTTATTGTATTTTTAGTGTTTTTAATTATTTTTAGTATTTATTATTATTTTTATTGGGTTGCTAGGAGACCAAGTTGGAGGAGCTTAGCCTTCTAACTGACAGCAATTGGATAAAAGCAATTATTCCTCTCCCTCGAATTAGGACTTTTTCTTTTCTTTTTGTTGTATCAACCTAGAGGCATGGATGATGGATTGTGTTGACAAATTTTGAGGTTGGGGGGCCCGTAGTTTTGTTGTTTTGTCAGGTGCCCTGATTCCATCACTCTTTTATATATATAGATTAGTACAGTAGAGTCTCACTTATCCAAGCTAAATGGGCCGGCAGAACCTTGGATAAGCGAATATCTTGGATAATAAGGTGGGATTAAGGAGAAGCCTATTAAACATCAAATTAGGTTATGATTTTATAAATTAAGCACCAAAACATGTTTTACAACAAATTTGACAGAAAAAGTAGTTCAATACGCAGTAATGTATGTAGTAATTACTGTATTTACGAATTTAGCACCAAAATATCACGATAGATTGAAAACATTGACTACAAAAACATTAACTACTAAAAGGCAGACTGCGTTGGATAATTCAGAATGTTGGATAAGCGAATGTTGGATAAGTGAGACTCTACTGTATATATTACTGTGTTGTACTATATTGCAATATTATTAGTAATATTAAATGTAATATATAATGTACAATTATATTATGTGTTGTTGTACTATATTCTTATACTACAATATATTAAATACACCAGTACATTATACTATTAGTTTAATATATTGTACTATATCATAAGTTGTAGTATGTATAACGCATAAGCTATTATATTGCAACATTATTAATATATCTCACAACCTCTGAGGATGCCTGCCATAGATGTGGGTGAAACGTCAGGAGAGAATACTTCTAGAACATGGCCATACAGCCCAGAAAACACAACAACCCATTATTAATATTATTTATAATATATTAATAATAATAATCTTTATTTGTACCCTGCTCGCCAAGGGACTCGGCACAATTCACAACATGAATAAATATAGTACAATACATAAAAATAAAATGAATAATACATAAAATCAACATAAAGACAAACAAGATAAACCAGAACACAAGTAAACAACATTATAAAACACCATCATTCCTGAGTTAAGAAGAACCTACGAGCCGAATTGAGGTATATCCATATAGTACAGAGAGCTAGTTCACATTAAAGTGTAATAATATTAGTATTATTACATTACAATGTTACTATTTCTATATATTATTATATTGTATATATTGAGAGTGATGTTGCAGGAGACACGATGGAACTGTGTCTTCCTGGCTCCCCCCTTCTTCACTCTGTGGCCTCAGAGCAGCAGTTGGTTTTATATCTTGTGGTCTAATAATCTGTTCCTGGTCTGGTTTTTCCTCAGGCCCAACTCTCACCGAGCGCTTCCTGAAAGGTAAGGTCTTTCCTTTCTTTCTTTTTGTGTTGTTTCTTGTTTCAAGTTTGGCTCAGATTGAGAGACAGCTTTTATCTTAGAGCTGTAACTACTGTATATTGATCTCCATGACTCCACATTGATGTGGCATTGGGGGCTGTGTGGTGGGAGTGTGGAGGGGTGGGCGTGTTGTGTTCTGGGGAAAGCATTTAATTTCATTGTACAATTGACACGAAAGTTATTCTGTTCTGTTTTGGATTCACCTCCAACCCCTTTTGCCTCTGTTTCAGATCCGGGGTCGTGTGCAGAGTCAAGTACTGCAACAGCCTCCCTGACATCCCCTTTGACCCCAAGTTCATCACATATCCCTTTGACCAGAACAGGTCAGTGGGGAAAGCCCCGGATGTGGGCCTGGCATGAAGCAGTGGGTGCATGTAAAAGAATAGCAGGTCTTTGTGTGTTGAGTTCTCTGCTTTTCATTTTGTACAAATATGATTGTACCCCTATCCATCAGAGCAATGTCATTACCAAATTTGCAGATGATACAACCTTGGTGGGACTTCTTATATGGTTTGGTAACGTCCCAGTGGCAGGCAATAAAGTGCTCCAAAGGCTCACCACTTCTGCACAGAGAATCATTGGATGTCCTCTTTCTCCCCATTTTGGAAGTGGGGAGAAAGTCTTAAGTAAGCTCAGAGCATTCTTGGAGATCCATTTCAATTGGCATATTCTTTTTTAAAATTATTATCTGGCAGGCAGTACAGGGTGACAAAGACAAGGACAAACAGACTAAGAGATAGTTTTTATCCTAGAGTTGTGGTTATGTTGATCTCCATGGTTTTGTATTGATGTGGCATTGGGGGCTGTGTGCTGGCAGTTGGGGTGTGGAGGGATGGGTGTGTTGCTTTGTGGTGTGTGCTGGGGAGGGCTTTTAATTTAATTGTGCAAGAGCACAGTGACAATAAAGCTATTCTATTGTTTATGGCAGAAGTGGGATTACATTTCTATCAGGCCTGGGTCAACTTCGGCCCTCCCTCTCGCCAGGTGTTTTGGACTTCAGCTCCCACAATTCCTAACAGCCAGTAAACAACGCTGGACAAGAGAATTAAAAGAAATAATCTAACAGGGACAATTAAGAAGAACTTTTAAGGAGAAAAAAGTAGTCAACAACAAATATGGAACAAGACAGGAAACATAATGTTTAAGAAGATAAGATTATTGGCTTTAAAATAGAGACAATATTCCTCTCTTTGTTATGGTTCAGGCCTGGAAAACCTTGGCCCTCCAATTGTTTTGGACTTCAACTCCCACAATTCCTAACAGCCTGCTGGGTCCATCGATCACTTATAGAGTGGATCAGTTTTGAGTCGCAGCTATAGAAATAAGGAAGCAGTTTGTGGATTATTTTAGAGGATAACCTTTTAACTTATTTTGTTATCCATACCCACAGATTTTATGAGCATCATGTGTGAGGCTGTGTAGATTGACTCTATGGACTTTTAATGTTGTGAATTTCTGTTTTTAATGTTGTGTTTTTTAAAAAATAACTGTTTTAATGTTTTAAAAGTTTTGCACTCCTGATTTGTGACCGCAATAATAAAATTCATTCACCGTTGCCTTCCAGGTTTGTGCAGTACAAAGCCACCTCTCTGGAGAAGCAGCACAAGCATGACTTGCTGACGGAGCCCGACTTGGGCGTCACCATCGACTTGATCAACCCTGACACGTACCGCATCGACCCCAGCGGTAAGGGAATGTCGGGATGCAATGCTCCAGAATGGTGTTGCATTAAACATTGTATATGTCGGGAGTCCTCAAACCTTTTAAACAAGAGGGACAGTTCACAGTCTCTCAGACTGTTGGGGTTGACTATCATTTGTTGTTGTGGCTGTGGTGTGCTTTCAAGTTGTTTCAGACTCAGGATGACCAACAGGCCCCTTCTACACTGCCATACAAAATCCAGATTATCTGATTTGAACTGGATTATCAGGCAGTGTAGGCTCATATAATCCAGATCAAAACTGATAATGTGGGTTATTGGCTTTGATAACACAAGCCAACAAAATCAAACTTTTTTGTAATAATCAGAAATGAGAGTAACACAATTTAAATCAATCTTTATGCTGATTTTAAATACAATAGAGTCTCACTTATCCAAGCTAAATGGGCCGGAACCTTGGATAAGCGAATATCTTGGATAATAAGGAGGGATTAAGGAAAAGCCTATTAAACATCAGATTAGGTTATGATTTATTTATTTATTTATTAGACTTGTATACTGCTACTCCCAGTTTGGCTCGGAGCGGTTTACAGAAATAGATTTTACAAATTAAGCACCAAAACATTACGTGAGACAACAAATTTGACAGAAAAAGTAGTTCAATACGCAGTAATGTTATGTTGTAATTACTGTATTTATGAATTTAGCACCAAAATATCATGATATATTGAAAAAATTTACTACAAAATGCCTTGGATAATCCAGAACGTTGGATAAGCGAGTCTTAGATAAGTGAGACTACTGTATATCTTTATTTTTATTTCTATCACATCAACTTTTAAAAATATTATGAATGGTACATTACAGTGGACTACTGTAAAGTCTGCACATTTCGCATCATATTTGTGTAACACAAGCCAACAAGTATTTTTCATCAGATATAATTTCAGATCATTCTTATAGAGCCTTTTGTGCTCAATTCGGATCTGTGTTTATTTTTTCTCTATCATGTGTAGTTTTTGCGATGAGGCTAGTTAAATAATTAATGCATTTACGCACAGATATCAATAGAATCTAATTGATACTAGTGCGTAAATGCATTACTTGGTAGCTGCTGGGGGGAAGGTTTTGGAGGGAGCACACGAAAGCTAGTGAACTTCCCCTTTAGCCATTCAGATATGTACCGTATATACTTGAAGATAAGTCAAGTTTTTCAGCCCTTTTTATGAGCTGAAAAAGCCTCCCCCAGCTTATAATCGGGTCAAGGTCAAGGCTGGCAACAGAGCCTGCAGGCTATTGCTTGCAATATGTAATCTATTTCTCTCTCCTCCCCCCTTATCATTGTGTTTTCTTTTGCAAAGCCTCCCTCACTCTTAATCAAGGGAATGTATTGAAAATAGAAAGACACTCTTGCAAGTCAGGAAGAAGAAAAATATATATTCATTAATCTTATGAAAGCATTTTCCCCTGTAATATTTGTTAAACTCTCCTATAGGCATTAACCCCTTGCAAGCTTTTGTAATCTCTATGTACCTTTATATGTGTATCTATCTATATACATTAATTTTATAAATGAAGTTTCCCCTCATATGTTTGCAGGTCTTTGCAAATCCTTTATACATATAGATCCATGTACCTGTGTATCTGTAGCCATACATATACATTATTTTTATATATGAATTTACCCTCATATGTTTGTAAGTCTCTGCAAATATCTATATAAAGAGAGATGTCTGGATAAATATGAATATATTCTTACCTACCTATATTTAGGGCTTGCAAATATTACAGGGGGAAATGAACACACAAATATATATAGACATGTCTAGATAGATATGAATATATATATATATATATATATATATATATATATATATATATATATGGGGCTTGCAAATATTGTAGGGGAAATGCACACACACACACAGAGGGGATTTGCAAACGTTTCGGGGGGAAATGCATGTGAAATTACTATCTATTATTATAGATCTATATCTAGCTCTGCATTGTTTATATAAGCATTGAATATTTGCCTGCTACTATGTTGGAAGCCGGCCTGAGTCCCCATGGGGAGATAGGGTGGGATCCAAATGAAGTTTTGTATTATTATTATTATTATTATTATTATTATTATTATTATTATTATTATCAGGTTATTGTTGATACCATATTGTTTTTGTTGCCCTTACTTTTCCACTTATAGAGCTAGTTTATTGTTTTTCTTTGAAATACAGTAAATATTCAAAAATATTTAACCTACTGATGCCTCGATTATGAAATTTTACTGGTATCTATTTTTATTTTGAAATTTACCCATAGCTGCTGCATTTCCCACCCTCGGCTTATACTTGAGTCAATAAGTTATCCCAGCTTTTTATGGTAAAATTAGGTGCCTTGGCTTATATTTGGGTCGGCTTATACTCAAGTATACACGGTAAATATCCACTCTTTATCAAAATGTCAACTACTTCACCTAAATGACAGAGCTATTGCTTGACCCTGTGCCTTGCTTGGCTTCTTCTAGTTCTTTTGGACCCAGCGGATGAGAAGTTGCTGGAGGAGGAGATCCAAGCCCCAGCCAGTTCCAAGAGGTAATGCTTATGCTCTGATTCTCTGGTGGTGTCTGTGCTTTCCAATGAGAAAATAGCCGTGTTCAAAGGACTCCCTCCATTTGGTTGTGCAAAATCGCTTATAGCTCTTGTTTCTTTCTCTTCTCCATCTTCAGCAACATACTCTTTCTGTTCCTCATTGAAGCCTTAAGTGCTCTAGTCCCACCTTGGCCTTCTATTTGAAAAATGTTCTGTTCCTGGTTTGAAAGTTATTTTCTGTTTAATTGTGCAGTACTCACTTCCAACTCCAGAAACTTGTTTTTTGTGGCTGCCACAAACTAGATTTATTTATTTATTAGCGCCGTTTATGTCCCGCCCTTCTCACCCGGAAGGGGATTCAGGGCAGCTTACAAGCTATATATACATACAATAAATTATATTATTAATATAGCACAATATAAGCACTACATGAGCATTATATATTATTATATTGTACTATACGACTATATTGCAATATTATTAGTAATATTGCACGTAATACAGTAGAGTCTCACTTATCCAAAACTTGCTTATCCAAGATTCTGGATTATCCAATGCATTTTTGTTGTCAATGTTTTCAATATATCGTGATATTTTGGTGCTAAATTCGTAAATACAGACTCTACTGTATATACAATTATAATCATATATTATTATTACATTGTATTACATCGTAATATTATTATCAATATATAATATTATCATTATATTATTATCAATATTATATGTATATACAATATATTAAAATGTAGTAGAGTCTCACTTATCCAAGCTAAATGGGCCGGCAGAACCTTGGATAAGTAAATATCTTGGTTAATAAGAAGGGATTAAGGAAAAACCTATTAAATATCAAATTAGGTTATGATTTTACAAATTAAGCACCAAAACATCATGTTATACAACAAATTTGACAGAAAAGGTAGTTCAATATGCAGTAATGCTATGTACTAATTACTGTATTTACGAATTTAGAACCAAAATATCACAATATATTGAAAACATTGACTACAAAAATGCATTGGATAATCCAGAATCTTGGATAAGCGAGTCTTGGATAAGTGAGACTCTACTGTATTAGTATAGTATAATAGGCTGAATTGGTTGAGACCCTATGAGATATTCATTGAAAAACTGGAGCAAAATGTGCAGCGAGATGTGCTGCAAAAACAAAGTTTTCCCATGTTTTTGTGATAGAACCAATTAGGAAATGACATTTGTATCCCAGCAAGAAAAAATTGTTTCAATAGTGTTATTAAACCAGCTTTTGGTATATCCTCTACTGCGTAAATATCCCCCTTCCCCTCTTTTTAATGTAATTGTGAAATTTAAATAGATCTCATATGAAAGGAGTATCAAGCCATTATGGTATTAAAGGTATATCATTTTACCTTTAATGCACATTCTTTTCTATGCCCAGGTCCCAGCAGCATGCCAAAGTTGTACCATGGATGAGGAAGACTGAATATATCTCCACAGAGTTCAACAGATACGGTGTCTCCAATGAGAAGCCAGAGGTTAAGTGAGTAGAAGTGCGATAGAAGAAGTCTGCATGGAAAGGCCGTACTGATTAGGAGGTTTATGCTCTTCGGAGGCTTGAGAACCTTTTCCCACCGGTGCAAATAGTTCTGCTATGAATTGTTTCTCCTCTCTTCCATCAGGATTGGTGTGTCAGTCAAGCAACAGTTCACAGAGGAGGAGATCTACAAGGACAGGGACAGCCAGATCGCAGCCATTGAAAAGACCTTTGAGGATGCTCAGAAATCTGTGAGTAGATCTTTCAACTTTGTTTCGTTTTTCATTGCTGGTGACCCTATTGTGAGGTTTCCTTCACAAGAGGGGATGCCTTTGCCTTCTTCTGAGGCTTAAAGAGTGCAATTTGCCCAGTGGGCTTTCCACGTGCTAGCAGGGATTGACCCTTGCCTCCAGGGGAATAATAATAATAATAATACCACCAACATCACAGCTGTGGAGAAGAAAAAGGTTTGGATCATTGATGTTGCCATCCCAGGTGACAGTCGCATTGACGAAAAACAGCAGGAAAAACTCCGCCGCTATCAGGACCTCAAGATTGAACTTCAAAGACTCTGGCAGAAACCAGTGCAGGTGGTCCCGGTGGAGATTGGCATATTGGGTGCCGTGCCAAAAGATCTCAGCTGGCTTTTGGAAATAATAGACATCGACAAAATTGCGATCTGCCAACTGCAAAAGGCCACCCTAATGGGATCTGCACGCATCATCCAAAAATACATCACACAGTCCTAGACACTTGGGAAGTGTTTGACTTGTGATTTCGTGATACGAAATCCAGCATATCTTGTTTGCTGTGACATAACAATAATACATAATGCATAATAATAATAATCCCACTCATAAACCACTACACACACTGGTTCTCTTTGACATGCTAAGCCTCCTACCTATATTCAGACTGAGCCTCCATTCTTATATGCCATAAAATCTGTTATCATGGTCACCCACTGCCCTGCTCAGGCCTTGCAAATTGAAGGCAGATGTCGTTTATTGATTAAGTCAGTTCTGTTCCTGGTTTGAAAGTTTTATTTCCTGTTTAATTGTGTGGGACTTACTTTGAAAGTAGTTGTTCAAACTCCAGAAACTTTGTTTGTGTTGAGACTCTGAGATATTCATTGAAAAACAATTGCAAAATATGCTCCAGGATGCCCCGCCAAAACAAAGTTTTTGCAATGTGTTGTCGAAGGCTTTCATGGCCGGAATCACTGGGTTGCTGTGAGTTTTCTGGGATGAATGGCCATGTTCCAGAAGCATTCTCTCCTAACATTTTGGCCACATCTATGGCAGGCATCCTCAGAAGCTTGAGGTAACTGGGCAAGTGGGGTTGTTCCAGACAAAAAAAAAAGGCAGCTAACACCTCCCAACAAAGGATTCCTCCAGGCAGGAAGCAGCCAGGCTTTGAAGCTGCAAGGTTGTTCAATGCTAATCAAGCTGGCCCATTACAACATTCACATTTGCCTCAGGCAGTGTTTACATTCCACAGGTATATAAACCCCACTTGTCTAGTTTCCAACAGATCTCAAACCTCTGAGTATGCCTGCCATAGATGTGGGTGAAACGTCAGGAGCGAATACTTCTGGAATATGGCATACAGCCATATATGGCATACTCACAGCAACCCAAAGTTTTTGCGGTTCAATAAACTTTTTCCATGTTTTCCAGAAACAATTATGAAATAACATTAACCCAGGAACAAAAATTGTGTTACGTAGTGTTATTATTTTCCCCAATGTCTCATGTCCTCTCATGTGTTCAGCCTCAGTCAAATCCCACTGGCTTATTTATTATTATTTATTTAATACATGTATATCCTGCCCTTCTCACCCTGAAGGGGACTCAGAGCGGCTTACAAATTTAAATTTACATACAATATTATATTATTAGCATAGCACAATACTGGCATTAAATTACTATACTGTACTATATCAATATATTGTAATATTATTTGTAATATTATATTTAATATATAATATATAATTAATATTATTGAATTATTAGTATTACATTGTATTACAAAACAATATTAATATTATATGCATATACAATATATTATATATTATTGGGGTCTTCACTTTGGGAGTCTGAAAGGGGGCTGGATTTGGGCGTTATATATGGATCCAGGCCAAGTAAACAGGACATGATATGTAACTTCATGTACACTATGGTACCTTCTTTTTCTTAGATATCGCAGCATTACAGCAAGCCCCGGGTGACCCCAGTGGAGGTCATGCCTGCCTTCCCCGACTTCAAGGTGAGACGAGATGAAGAAAGATCTGGTTAAAGGGGGACTTGACTGCTAGAACGAGCCTGTGAGCTGCTATGCTTTCTTTTCCTCTCAGATGTGGATCAACCCGTGTGCTCAGGTCATCTTTGACTCCGACCCAGCGCCAAAGGATACCAGTGGCACAGCAGCTCTGGAGATGATGTCTCAGGCCATGATCAGGTACCAAATCTGTGCCCTCTTTAGACAGCTGAAACTGTGGGGAAAACAGATAATGTCATTTTGAAACATTGACTATAAACCTATTAGGCTGGATGAGCCAAGTATTATCTGCTGTCCATTAAAGGGGGCTTTTGGAAGTCTCACAAAAGGTTTTCTCCATTGCCTTCTGTCTTTCTCATCACTTGGAAGTATTTGTGGAGGTTTGCCGTGCAGGTGCAGGCCCTCCCTGAGAAAAGGACTTGTAGTATGACTGTTGTTGTTTATATTATTTATAACCCATCTTTCTCCTCATGGGGACTAACAACTGCACAATAATAATAATAATTTGATTGAAGTCAAAAATCAGAAACTCCTCAAAGCACATCAGACAAAAAACCAGTACAAGAAAACTGCACTACAAACTAGAGCTGACAACTGGCACAACAAAGCATTGCATGGAAAGTTCCTTGACAAAATTGAAGGAAAAGCTGATAAGGAGAAGACTTGGCTCTGGCTCACGAATGGGACCCTGAAGAAGGAGACAGAAGGCCTGATCCTTGCAGCCCAGGAGAAAGCCATCAGAACAAAAGCAATTCAGGCCAAGATCGAAAAATCAGCTGATGACCCAAAATGCAGACTGTGCAAGGACACCGACGAAACCATTGATCATATCCTCAGCTGCTGTAAGAAAATTGCACAGACTGACTACAAACAGAGGCACAACTATGTGGCCCAAATGATTCATTGGAACTTATGCCTCAAGTACCACCTCCCAGCAGCAAAGAACTAGTGGGATCACAAACCTGCAAAAGTATTGGAAAATGAGCATGCAAAAATACTGTGGGACTTCCGAATCCAGACTGACAAAGTTCTGGAACACAACACACCAGACATCACAGTTGTGGAAAAGAAAAAGGTTTGGATCATTGATGTTGCCATCCCAGGTGACAGTCGCATTGACGAAAAACAACAGGAAAAACTCAGCCGCTATCAGGACCTCAAGATTGAACTTCAAAGACTCTGGCAGAAACCAGTGCAGGTGGTCCCGGTGGTGATCGGCACACTGGGTGCCGTGCCAAAAAATCTCAGCCGGCATTTGGAAACAATAGACATTGACAAAATTACGATCTGCCAACTGCAAAAGGCCACCCTGCTGGGATCTGCACACATCATCCGAAAATACATCACACAGTCCTAGACACTTGGGAAGTGTTTGACTTGTGATTTTGTGATATGAAATCCAGCATATCTATCTTGTTTGCTGTATCATAATAAAATAATAATAATAATAATAACTTTATTCTTATACCCCGCCCCATCTCCCCAAAGGGACTTGGGGTGGCTTACATGGGGCCATGCCCGGACACAACAGTATAAAAGCAAAAGCAAAACAATAAAGCAAATCAATCAACGATAAAACATCGACATCGATAAAAACAGTCATAAAAGGTCAACATACCAAATAAAATGTTAAAATCATGAGTTGAATTCAAGGATCTGCGCCAAGGTGCCAAATATGTCGAAGTCATCAGGGAGGGGTAATTACCCAGCTGATGTAATCATTTAAGTGCTAAGTATAATATGACTGCTATTTATATTTATTAGCATTAACTTCTTTATATGTGTTGTTGAAGGCTTTCATGCCTGGAATCACAGGGTTGTTGTGCGCTTTCTGGGTTGTATGGCCATGTTCCAGAAGTATTCTCTCCTGATGTTTCGCCCAGACCATTTTCTTCAGGCCTGATCCTAACTTAGAAGTTATATGTACATACAATATATTACATCATTAGCATAGCATAATATTAGCACAATATATTACTATATTGTAATATACCACTATACTATATTATTAGTAATATTACATGTAATATATAATAATTAATATTATATTGCATTATTACTAGTGTTACTATAATGTATTACATTATAATAGTAATATCAATATTATATGTATATACAATATATTATATTATTCACATAGCACAATATTTGTATTATATAGTACTATATTGTTGCTGAGGGGAAGGGCCCCCAACTGACAAGGTGGAACTATCTTCCTGGCTTCCCCTCTTCACTCTGGCCCCAATTTATTGACTTGTGCTTTAAAATGGATTGCTTTATTTATTTATTTACAATATTTATATCCAGCCTTTCTCTACCCCAGGGGGGACTCAAGGCTATTTAACTACATTTTATTTTAATTATGTTTTTGTTTTGATTGATTGTTTTGTATTTGTGTCTATGGCCATGTTGTCCCATATGTAAGCTGCCCTGAGTCCCTTTTGGGAGATAGTGGCGGGGCATAAAATTAAAGTTTTTGTTGTTATTATTATTATAAATGAAGGCCTTTCTGTTTTCTGTGTTTAGCTAGAATGGACTTTCTCCATTGTGCTGGGTTTATTTATTTATTTACTACATTAATATCCCACTCTTCTCACCCCGAAGGGGACTCAGAGCGGCTTACAAATCAAATGAACATACATTATTAGCATAGCACAATATAAGCATCAAATTACTATATTGTACTATATTGTACTATATCATTATATGGTAATATTATTAGTAATATTACATTTAATATATAATTTATAATCAATATTATTATTATATTGTATTATTATTAGCATAATATTGTATTACATTATAATATTATCAATATTATATGTATATACAATATATATATTATATATATTTAGAAATTATTATAAATGATATATATGTGTGTGTGTGTGTGTGTATATATGTATATATATATATACTAGCTGTGCCCAGCCACGCGTTGCTGTGGCGTTGTCTGGTGGTGTTGGTGAGAACTTGTTGAGGCTGGATGGCCATCTATCAGGAGTGCTTGGATTGTGTCCTCCTGCATGGTAGAAGGAAGTTGATCTGGATGATCCTTAGGGGTCATTCCAAACCTTTAGGATTGTATGATGTTGTTGTTATTATTATTATTAGTAGTAGTAGTATTGAGAGGCTGGGTGGCCATCTGTTGGTAGTGCTTGGATTTTGTCCTCCATGGCAGAATTGGGTTGGACTGGATGGCCTTTAGGGGTGTCTTCTAACTATCTGATGCTATGATTCGATGTGTATTATTATTGTGCAGATATTGGATGGCCATCTGTGAGGAGTGGTTGGATTGTGTCCTCCTGCATGATATAAGGAAGTTGAACTGGATGATCCTTAGGGGTATCTGCTAACCTTAGGATTGTGTTGTTATTATTATTATTATTATTATTATTATTATTATTATTATTATTAAGAGGCTGGGTGGCCATCTGTTGGGCTGAGTGGGTTGCTAGAAGACCAAGTGGGCGGAGCTTAGCCTTCTAACTGACAGCAATTGGATAAAAACAAATATTCCTCTCCCTCTAATTAGGACTTTATTTTTCTTTCCTTTTTGTTGTATGAACGTAGAGGCATGGATGAGGGGTTGTGTTGCCAAGTTTAGTGTTTCTGGGATGTGTAGTTTTGTTGTTTTGTCCTAGGCCGAAATTTCATTACCCTTATATATATATAGATATATAATTAGCATAGCATGTTGCTATGGCACAGGAGACAAGATGGAACTATTTTCTTGGCTCTCAGGTTTTACTGTGTTGTTTGGTCTGTGTTTTTAATTGGTTTTAGTGTTTTGATTTTTTTTATCACTCTTTTATTTTGTAAGTTTTGAAAGATCTTAATCTAAAATATGTTGCCTAGAGAATTGAATGGGAGAAAGATTGGATAAAAATAAATATGGATAACAACAACAACAACCAGTAAAGCATTTGGGAACTAATTTAACTTTGGTTTTTCACTTTGAATATGTTTCAATAGATTTTAACTGTGAATTTTAAATACTGTTTATATTTAATTCTGTTTTAATGTTTGCACATAAGTATATTTTAAATTGTATGCTAATGCTTTTATGTTAAGCTGCTTTGAGTCTCCTTCAGGAGAGATAAAACAAGGTATAATAATAATAATAATGTTAATAATAATTTTTCATCTTTTTCTCCAGGGGTATGATGGATGAAGAAGGGAACCAATTTGTGGCCTACTTCCTGCCGGTGGAAGAAACAATGCGGAAACGGAAGCGGGACCAAGATGAGGAGATGGATTATGCTCCTGAGGATGTGTAAGTGGGGGACCAAGGCTGAGGATTGGCTGAGGATAAATGAGATCATAGAGTTAAGAGTGAGAACTGGAAACCTGTTAGGGAGAAAGGAATCCCAGGTTGCTGCAGTTCTTTCCAATATTCAACACTTCCATGCACCTTTGGAGACTGTTTTGAGGACGCCGATAGAAAAAAACCAACACAAATGGAGGAAAATGCTCAGCAGGAGAGGGGCTTGTGCTTCTTTTTTGATGGGTTTTATGCTCATTGCGGCATTCCCTTCCCTCTTTTCTTCTCAGGTACGAGTATAAGATTGCTCGGGAATACAACTGGAACGTCAAGAACAAGGCCAGCAAGGGCTATGAGGAAAACTACTTCTTCATTTTCCGTGAGGGCGATGGTGTCTACTACAATGAACTGGAGACCAGGTGAGGAGGGGGCGAGATGGAGGTGGATTATTCTTTTCTTTTTTTAAAAAAATATATTTTTATTAGAAGTTTAAGGTATACATCTAATCTATCTAAATCTAATCTAAATCTAAATCCATCCATAATAAAAGTAAAAACCCGTATGTGTGTATGTGGCACGGATGTCTGCTCATAGACAGCCTCCAACTTCCACAAACAGCCTATAGTTCCCAGGGTTAAGAATCTAGTAAGTCACTCTTTTCCACTGACATTGCGGTTACGGCGAGCGCCATGAACATGCAGCCCAACCCCTGCCAATGTCCTTCCCAAACACTACGGCCCACCACCCAAGGAATGCTTTCGTTTGGGCACCATTTCATCCTAGATTTTGCTTTTTCTTCCACCACAGGCAGGCATCCCAGGGTTCTCCATTGCTGTGGAATTTGCATGGCCCTGCCCACTGCCTTTTCCTTTCCTATCTCTTGCATAACAAACAGAGCAGAACTGAGCTGCAACTAAACTTACTGGAGGAGTTTAGGGATTGACTCCACATGGTGGAAGTTGTAGTTCACCCTGCATCAAGTCAGAGCCCTGTCACTCCTACTGGGGAATATACAGGAGTTGTAGTTCACTTACACCCAGAACGCTATGAACCCAAATAATGATGGCTCTCGGCCAAACTTGCCATGCAGACCCAATATGCCCAGATTTGACTACTGGTGGGTTTGGAGGGAAACTGGACTGGAAGTTGAGGAGTAGTAGGTACTGGGATGTATAGTTCACCTGCAATGAATGAGCATCACACTTGGCACACAGAGCCCCCATAACCAATACAACATATTGGACAAGCTTGGGAAAAAAGGAGTTATAGTTCACCTGCAGCCAGATAAACCCTGACCCCACCGACAATGCACTAGGACCACACTTCACACAGAGAAGCCTCATGACCGACTGAACATACTGCAGGTATTTGTGGGAAGGGGCCTTGATTTTGGGAGATGTAGTTCACCTCCATCCAAAGACCACTGAACCCAGCCAATGACGAATCTAGACCAAACTTGGCACACAGACTGAATATTGCCTGCTGTGGATACTGATAGATATTTCGGGGCAATTGCCCCGGGAATCTGGAAATTGCAGTAGTTCACCCCCATCCAGAGAGTACTGCACCACACCTGGTACACACGCCCAAAATGGCCAACTTATAATACTGGAAGGGTTTGGAGAGGATTCAGCCACCATTCTGGGAATTGTAGTTCACCCACTCCGAACACAATACATAACATTAAAAGATAATACCATTCTCAAATGACCCGGGCATCACCGGGTCCCCAAGATAGTAGTTAAAAGAAAAAAGGGGGTAATGGGGTGTAAAGGGGAGGAGATTTTCAAGGAAAGGAGGGATAGGGTGTAGGGCATTATAGGGTAGGGGGAAGTTACCTGGGATAAGAGGATAAGGTTTGAATTTCTGTATTTTTTTTTGTCTCTTTCATACTTTTAATTCTCGAGTACTTTTATTTATTCCTTCTTTGCCTTTTTCTTGTATTCTTCATATGTTCTCCAATCTGTCCTTTTTATCACATTTCCTCTGTTTGTTTTCATTAAATAGGTTAAATTATCCATATCATAAATTTCATTCAATTTCTCTAACCAAAGATCTGTTGTAGGAATTTCTTCTTGTTTCCAAAATCTGGAGAAAGTTATTCTAGCCGCTGTTGATATACAGTAGAGTCTCACTTATCCAAGCCTCGCTTAGCCATGTTTCTGGATTATCCAAGCCATTTTTGTAGTTAATGTTTTCGATATATCGTGATATTTTGGTGCTAATTTCATAAATACAGTAATTACTACATAGCATTATTGCGTATTGAACTACTTTTTCTGTCAAATTTGTTGTATAACATGATGTTTTGGTGTTTAATTTGTAAAATCATAACCTAATTTGATGTTTAATAGGCTTTTCCTTAATCCCTCCTTATTATCCAACATATTCGTTTATCCAACATTCTGCCGGCCCGTTTATGTTGGATAAGTGAGACTCTACTGTATCATGATATTTTGGTGCTAAATTTGTAAATACGGTAATTACAACATAACATTACTACGTATTGAACTGCTTTTTCTGTCAAATTTGTTGTAAAACATGATGTTTTGGTGCTTAATTTGTAAAATCATAACCTAATTTGATGTTTAATAGGCTTTTCCTTAATCCCTCCTTATTATCCAAGATATTTGCTTATCCAACTTCTACCGGCCCGTTTAGCTTGGATAAGTGAGACTCTACTGTATATGTAAAAATAATGTCCTCATTCTGGTCAAAGTTTGTTATATTCTCAGTCCAAGTAGGTAAAGTTCTGCTTTCATCGGGAATTACTTTTGTAATACAGTAGAGTCTCACTTATCCAAGCTAAATGGGCCGGCAGAAGCTTGGATAAGCGAATATCTTGGATAATAAGGAGAGATTAAGGAAAAGCCTATTAAACATCAAATTAGGTTATGATTTTACAAATTAAGCACCAAAACATCATGTTAGACAACAAATTGGACAGAAAAAGTAGTTCAATACACAGTAATGTTATGTTGTAAATACTGTATTTATGAATTTAGCACCAAAATATCACGATATATTGAAAACATTGACTACAAAAATGGCTTGGATAATCCAGAAGCTTGGATAAGCGAGGCTTGGATAAGTGAGACTCTACTGTATTTTCTGTGTTTCTTCATGTATTCTTTTCCAATAATTTGTTGTTTCTGGACACGTCCACCAGGTGTGGAGGTGGATTATTCTTAAAAGCGACTGATTTTGAACAAGTCAGCACTGATACAGTGCAGACGGCACCACGCCGTCATTGGAAGGTGGTGTTTGTTTCCAGTTTCTCGCTCTCTCATATTTTCAGATGCGATTTGTCCTGAATAAGCAGGATTTGTCCAGCATGGTCAGACTGGTGGGAAAGGCATTATTCCAGGGCGTCTCTATCTCCTGTTTTAAATCCTTTCTGTTTCTGTCCCATCGCAGGGTGCGTCTCAGTAAGCGCCGGGCCAAGGCCGGGGTGCAGTCGGGAACCAACGCTGTGCTGGTGGTGAAGCACAGAGACATGAACGAGAAGGAGTTAGAGGCCCAGGTGAGACCCTTTGTGGGAACCAGAAAATATAAAGTGAATTAAAATCATTTAGAATGGGTTAAAGAGAAAAGGGAGCAAAATACCTAGAACCCGTGGTACGCCCTTGCGTCATGCGATGGGCTCTGTCAGTAGCCATTTCTTAAATGTGTAGAAACGCCAATTTTATTGCGTGTGATGAAGTCCAAAGTGTATTGATGTTTGGGAGATGTTGACAAGCTGGAAAGCGTCCAGAG
Source organism: Anolis carolinensis (assembly GCF_035594765.1). NCBI lineage: Eukaryota > Metazoa > Chordata > Lepidosauria > Squamata > Anolidae > Anolis > Anolis carolinensis. The sequence goes on along the minus strand of NW_026943821.1, from coordinate 4,042,715 downwards.
GAGGGCGACTAAAATGATTAAGGGTCTGGAGAACAAGCCCTATGAAGAGAGGCTTAAAGAGCTGGGCATGTTTAGCCTGCAGAAGAGAAGGCTGAGAGGAGACATGATAGCCATGTACAAATACGTGAAGGGAAGTCATAGGGAGGAGGGAGCAAGCTTGTTTTCTGCTGCCCTGCAGACTAGGACACGGAACAATGGCTTCAAACTACAGGAAAGGAAGGAGATTCCACCTGAACATCAGGAAGAACTTCCTCACTGTGAGAAGGGCTGTTCGACAGTGGAACTCTCTCCCCTGGACTGTGGTGGAGACTCCTTCTTTGGAGGCTTTTAAATAGTGGCTGGATGGCCATCTGTCGGGGGTGCTTTGAATGCGATGTCCTTAGTCTTTGGCCAAGATAGCAGATGCTTGGTTTGTTTTTCTTCACGTGGCCCCTTATCCCTATTTGCTGTTTATCTCCTGTAGGAAGCCCGCAAAGCCCAACTGGAGAACCACGAACCGGAGGAGGAAGAAGAGGAGGAGATGGACTTGGGCAAGGAGGCTCAAGGATCAGGTAAGGCCTGGGTTAGAACATCTCTCTGTCCTGATATGTATTTCGTTGCTTTTACGGGAGACTGACATCTCCCGGAGACAAACATCTTCCAATTACGTGTTTCATAAATATGTCTATGTTTGATGTTTTATAGTTTTAATTGTTTTAATCTACAGTTGTCTGTTTTTTATTTAAATATGTGATATATATTTTTATATATATGTAAGGCATTGAATTTTGCCATTTATTATGTTGTAAACCACTTTGAGTCCCCCCAGGGGTGAGAAAAGCGGTATAGAAATGCAGTTAATAATACAGTAGAGTCTCACTTATCCAACATAAACGGGCCGGCAGAACGTTGGATAAGCGAATATCTTGGATAATAAGGAGAGAATGAGGAAAAGCCTATTAAACATAAAATGAGGTTATGATTTTACAAATTAAGCACCAACACATCATGTTATACGACAAATTTCACAGAAAAAGTAGTTCAATACGCAGTAATGTTAAGTAGTAATTACTGTATTTACGAATTTAGCACCAAAATATCACGATGTATTGAAAACATTGACAACAAATATGTGTTGGATAAGTGAGTGTTGGATAAGTGAGACTCTATTGTATATGTAAGGCATTGAATTTTGCCATTTGTTATGTTGTAAACCGCTTTGAGTCCCCCCGGGGTGAGAAAAGCGGTATAGAAATGCAGTTAATAATAATAATAATAATAATAATAATAATAATAATAATAATAATAATAACAGTAGAGTCTCACTTATCCAACACTCGCCTATTCAACATTCTGGATTATGCAACATATTTTTGTAGTCAATGTTTTCAATATATCGTAATATTTTGGTGCTAAATTCGTAAATACAGTAATTACAACATAACATTACTGTGTACTGAACTGCTTTTTCTGTTAAATTGGTTGTAAAACATGATGTTTTGGTGCTTAATTTGTAAAATCATAACCTAATTTGATGTTTAATAGGCTTTTCCTTAATCCCTCCTTATTATACAAGATATTCGCTTATGCAAGCTTCTGCCGGCCCGTTTAGCTTGGATAAGTGAGACTCTACTGTATTTACGAATTTAGCACCAAAATATCACGAGGCATTGAAAACATTTGACTACAAAAATGCATTGGATAATTCAGAACGTAGGATAAGCGAGCGTTAGATAAGTGAGACTCTACTGTATTATTATTATTATTAATGATAAGGGCGATGGCTCTCAGATTATTATTATTATTATTAATGATAATACTAATAATAATCTGAGAGCCATCGCCCTTATTTTAGGGGTCCCGGCCCATGGGTTGGGAACCCATGGTGTAGTAAGTGGATGCCCCTGCCACATACACACATACATTAAAAACTGTGGCATAGACACTGAGAAATGGGAAGCCCTGGCCCTTGAGCGCTCTAATTGGAGGTCAGCTGTGACCAGCAGTGCTGTGGTGTAGTAAGTGGTGTAGTAATGTGGCCTCTGCCACATACACACATACATTAAAAACTGTGGCATAGACACTGACAACTGGGAAGCCCTGGCCCTTGAGCGCTCTAATTGGAAGTCAGCTGTGACCAGCAGTGCTGTGGTGTAGTAAGTGGATGCCTCTGCCACATACACACATACATTAAAAACAGTGGCATGGACACTGACAACTGGGATGTCCTGGCCCTTGAGCGCTCTAATTGGAGGTCAGCTATGACCAGCAGTGCTGTGGTGTAGTAAGTGAATGCCCCCTGGCCCTTGAGCGCTCTAATTGGTTGTCAGCTGGGACCAGCAGTGCTGTGGTGTAGTAAGTGGATGCCTCTGCCACATACACGCATACATTACAAACTGTGGCATAGACACTGACAACTGGGAAGCCCTGGCCCTTGAGCGCTTTAATTAGAGGTCAGCTGTGACCAGCAGTGCTTTTATTATGTGTATAGATTTCTTCCCTTTTAAAATCTGCCCCATCTCTCCCCCCGCAGACGAAGAGCCGGAGAAAGGCAGCGAGAGCGAGAAAGAGGCCAGCGAGGCAGAGGAGGAGGAGGAGGAGGAGGCCCGTTCGGCCAGCGAGAGCGAGGCGGAGGCCAGCGAAGAGGAGGTGGCTGGGGCCGAGGAAGAGGAGGAGGAGAGCGAGGAGGACGAAAGGGCGGCCCGCGACAAGGAAGAGATCTTTGGCAGCGACGACGACGAGGACTCCGAGCAAGAGGGCGGCCAGGCTGAGGGAGAGGAGGACGAGGAGGAGAGCGGAAGTGAGGAGGAGGAGGAAGAGGAAGAAGAGGAGGAGGAGGAAGACGGAGGAAGCAGCACTCGCCGCCAGCAAGGCCAAGGCAGCCGCAGCCCCTTCCTCAGCGGCAGCGATCGCTCCAACCACGAAGACGAAGAGGAGGAGGAAGAAGGCGAGGTCAGCGGAAGCGAGGCCCAGTCCGAGTCCAGCGAAGAAGGCAGCGAGAGTGACTGAGGCTCTTCATGTTCACGGGGAGCGAGACTGGATTCCTCACGCGGGGGAAAGAGAACCTCAGGGCAACGTCTTGTCTTGTGGCGCAAGGAGGACCCGACTCTGGCCACCCTTCTCAGGCCGAAGGACTGTGCCATTGAAGGCACTTGTGTATATCAGAGAGAGATTTGTTTTATTTTATCCCTTTGTGTTTCCCCTTCTGTACATAATCATGTATTGTGTTCCTGACAATAAAGTCTTCCATTCCTTTTCTGTGTCGAGTATCTGGTCTGATTCTTTGACTTTTCTCTCCTGCTGGGATTGAAACTGGGCTGGGCTGTGGCGCAACTGGCTAGTAACCAACTGCAATAAATCACTACTGACCGAGAGGTCATGAGTTCAAAGCCCGGGTCAGGTTAAGCCGCCCGACCATTAGGCTTGCTGTTGACCTAAGCAGCCCCGAAAGACAGTTGCATCTGTCAAGTAGGGAAATTTAGGTACGCTTTATGCGGGAGGCAAATTTAACTAATTTACAGCACCATAACAACACAGCCTGGGCTGTGGCGCAGGCTGATAAAGCAGTCAGCTGCAACAGATCACTCTGATCGGGAGGTCATGAGTTTGAGGCCAGCTCGGAGCTGCGTTTGTCTCTGTCTTTGTTCTATGTTGAGGCACTGAATGTTTGCCTTGTATGTGTGATGTGATCCGCCCTGAGTCCTCTTCAGGGTGAGAAGGGCAGAATGTAAATACTATAAATAAATAAATAAAACTGCCAGCAAAACACGAGGAAAGGAATGAGGAAGTACAGCCACTAGTGGACAGTGAAGCAACAGCTCCCCCTGTGGCCGGAATCGTGAAGCTGGAAAAATGTTAAATGCCTCTGTGTCTGTCTATACTGTATGTTGTTTGTCTGTTGGCACTGAATGTTTGCCATATATGTGTGTTCATTGTAATCCACCCTGAGTCCCCTTCGGGGTGAGAAGGGCGGAATATAAATATTGTAAATAAATAATTAATAAATAAACAGAAGAAAAATGGGTTGGTGTGAGTTAATGGAAGAAACATGAACAACCTTAGGTATGCAGATGATACCACTCTGATGAAGGCTGAAAGTGAGGAAGAGCTGAGGAGCCTTCTCACCAAGGGGAGAGAAAGAAGAAAGGGGAAAAACTGGGTTGCAGTTAAACATCAAGAAAACCAAGATCATGGCAACCAGACTGATTGAAAACTGACAAATAAAGGGAGAAAACATGGCGTCAGTGACAGACTTTGTATTTCTAGGCGTGAAGATCAGTGCAAGATGCAGACTGTAGCCAGATAATCAGAAGACGTTTTCTTGGGAGGAGAGCAAGGACCAACCTCAATGATAAAATAGTGAAGAGCAGAGACGTCACACTGGCATCGAAGGTCTGCATAGTGAAAGCAATGGTATTCCCCAGAGTAACCTATGGATGTGAGAGATGGACCATAAGGAAGGCTGAGCGAAGGAAGAGAGGCTTTTGAACTCTGGTGCTGGAGGAAAATCCTGAGAGTGCCTTGGACTTCAAGAAGAACCAACCAATCCATCATCCAGGAAATAATGCCCGATGGCTGCTCACTGGAGGGAAGGATATTGGAGGCAAAGTTGAAGTATTTTGGCCACATCATGAGAAGATGGGAAAGCTTGGAAAAGATCACGATGCTGGGGAAAATGGAAGGAAAAAGGAAGAGAGGCCGACCAAGGGCAAAGTGGGTGGATGGTATCCTTGAAGGGACTGGCTTGACCTTGAAGGAACTGGGGGCAGCGATGGACGACTGGGAACTCTGGCCTGGACTGGCCCATGAGGTCACAAAGAGTCGGAAGCGACTGAAGAAGAAACAACAATGTAAATAAATGTCAAGGCCTAAGTAGTAAATGGAGCCTCTGATGGCACAGTGTATTAAAGCACTGAGCTGCTGAACTTGCAGACCAAAAGGTCCCAGGTTCAAATCCGGGGAGCAGAGTGAGCGCCTACTGTTACCTCCAGCTTCTGCCAACCTAGCAGTTCGAAAACATGCAAATGACCTTGGAGGTGTCTATGGACAACATCAGCTCTTTGGCTTAGAAATGGAGATGAGCACCAACCCCCAGAGTCAGATATGACTGGACTTAACGTCGGGGGAAACTTTTACCTTTACCTTAATACTCTGAAGTAACTTAAGGGTAGTCTTCCAATCAAGACAAGCCAAGATAAGCATCAAGAAAAGTGCCATGTGGGACTGTCTCTCAATCAGTTGTTCTCAACCTGTGGGTCCCCAGGTGTTTTGGCCTACAACTCCCAGAAATCCCAGCCAGTTTACCAGCTGTTGGGATTTCTGGGAGCTGAGGGCCAAGGCATCTGGTTGAGAACCACTGGTCTAAATCGTGAGTTTTATAGTCTGGGAGCTGAATATATTGTAATATATTGTATTACTGTTTTTATCTTTTTATACTGTGAATAGTGAATATGTTGTTGTTTATTTTGTTTAATTATGTTGTTCGGGCCTCTGCCCCATGTAAGCCGCCCCGAGTCCCTATGGGAAGATGGTGGCGGGGTATAAATAAATAAATAAATGTGAGTAGATCAATAGGTACCGCTCCGGTGGGAAGGTAATGGCGCTTCATGCAGTCATGCCAGTGGCCACATGACCTGGAGATATCTATGGACAACGCCGGCTCTTCGGCTTAGAAATTGAGATGAGCACCAACCCCCAGAGTCGGTCACAACCGGGGAAACGTCAGGGGAAACCTTTACCTTAAGTAGTAAATAAAACCTGTGTCCTTATATCTATGAGTCAATGTAAGTACTGTACTTTATCTCTTTGATCCCAAGGTGTAGGCCAGTGATGGCCAACCTATGACACGCGTGTCAGCACTGACACGCCTAGCCATTTTTGCTGACACGCTGCCGCATGTGATTGGATGACTATGTCTTTTGTGGCCAAATTTGGTGTGATTTGGTCCAGTGGTTTTTTTGTTTAGTCCATGGGAATTATGCACATTACATTTATATATATATATATATATATATATATATATATATATATATATATATAATCATTCTATTATTTTATTATTGTAGTATATCATCATATTATTACTAGTATATTATTATTATAGTATTTATTATTCATGACTACATTGAAACTAGAATAGAGAGAAATCAGCGTGGAAACTGCAAGAGGTACCATAGATTGTTGTACATGGAAATAAGGGTAGTAAATAGTTTTTGATTAAACATGGTTATATATTACAATTATATTTTTTTGTTATTTAAACTATACATATTGCGAAATTATGTTTTTTTTCTCAAAAGTGACACACCACCCAAATCATGCTAGGTTTTTTTTGGTGAATTTTGACACACCAAGTGCAAATGGTTGCCCACCATTGGCCTAAGTAGTAAATAAAACCTGTGTCCTTATATCCATGAGTCAATGTAAGTGCTGTACTTTATCTCTTTGACCCCAATGTGTCGTCGTCGTCATCTCACTCGTTCAGTCATTTTCGACTCTTGGTGACCGCATGGACCAGTCCAGGCCAGAGCTCCCTGTTGGCCGTCACCGCCCCCAGTTCCTTCAAGGTCGAGCCAGTCACTTCAAGGATCCCGTCCATCCATCTCGCCCTTGGTCGGCCTCTCTTCCTTTTTCCTTCCATTTTCCCCAGCATCGTGATCTTCTCCAAGCTTTCCTGTCTCCTCATGATGTGGCCAAAATACTTCATCTTTGCCTCCAATATCCTTCCCTCCAGTGAGCAGCCATTGGGCATTATTTCCTGGAGGATGGACTGGTTGGATCTTCTTGCCAAGGTCCAAGGCACGCTCAGGGTTTCCTCCAGCACCAAAGTTCAAAAGCATCTCTCTTCCTTCGCTCAGCCTTCCTTATGGCCCATCTCTCGCATCCATAGGTTACTACGGGGAATACCATTGCTTTCACTATGCGGACCTTCGTTGCCAGTGTGATGTCTCTGCTCTTCACTATTTTGTCCAGGTTGGCCATTGCTCTCCTCCCAAGAAGGAAACGTCTTCTGATTTCCTGGCTGCAGTGATCTTCGTGCCTAGAAATACAGTCTGTCTCTGCCTCCACGTTTTCTCCCTCTATTTGCCAGTTATCAATAGGTGTCGTTGCCATGATCTTGGTTTTCTTGATGTTTAACTGCAACCCAACTTTTGCACTTTCTTCCTTCACCTTGGTGAGAAGGCTCCTCAGCTCCTCCTCGCTTTCGGCCATCAGAGTGGTATCATCTGCATATCTAAGGTTGTTCATGTTTCTTCCAGAAATTTTAACTCCGGCCTTGGATTTGTCAAGCCCCGCATGTTGCATGATGTGTTCCGCATACAAGTTGAATAGGGAGGGCGATAGTATACAGCCCTGATGTCCGCACTCCTTTCCCAATCTGGAACCCGTCTCCTGTTCCGTGGTCTGTTCTGACTGTGGCTACTTGGTCTTTATACAGATTTCTCAGGAGACAGACAAGGGGACTTGGTCTCCCCAGACCACCAAGAACAGGCCATAGTTTATTATGAACAACATAGTCGAAGGCTTTAGAGAGTCTGTAGTGGCAGAAATTAAAGCAGTTACATCAGGCATGGGCAAACTTGGCCCCTCCAGGTGTTTTGGACTTCAACTCCCATCATTCCTAACGGCCTACCGGCCGTTAGGAATGATGGGAGTTGAAGTCCAAAACACCTGGAGGGCCCAAGTTTGCCCATGCCTGATCTCTGTTTGCAAGCTTCCTCTTGGCCCCATTTTGGAGTCTCCAGGGGGTGATATGAAGCGGCCGCTTCTCTTGCTTTCTTGCTTGCAACCCACCCGGCTGGGAAAACACCGCAGCTGCCGAAAAAGAGTCAAGCCGTTGAGACATTTGGGGCACTGAGTCACATTTGGAGCCGACATTTGGGGTGTCTTGTTTGGATGGAAAGTGAAACCCAACCAGTGGTCTCTCTGCCTTTTCTGAACCCAGCTTGGACATCTGGCAACTCTCGCTCCATGTCTTGCTGGAGTCTCCCTTGCAGGATCTTGAGCATTACCTTCCTGGCATGGGAAATAAGTGCCCCAATGTGTAGGCTTATGTTAAGAAAAGAATGTCCAAGACAGGGGTCCTCAAACTTTTTAAGCCGAGGGCCGGTCCACAATCCTTCTGACTGTTGAGGGGCCGGATTATCATTTGAAAAAAATACAAACCAATTCCGATGCACACTGCATATGTCTTATTTGTAGTGCAAAAACAACAACAACAACAACAACAACAATGAAAGCACAATACCATATTTAAAAATAAAAACAATTTTAACCAACATACATTTATCGGGATTTCAATGGGAAGTGTGGTCCTGCTTCTGGCCAATGAGATCGTCAAGTTAATTAGGGTTGTTGTTGTTGTTGTTGTTGTTGTTGTGTGCCTTCAAGTCATTTCACACTTTGGGTGAGCCTAAGTCTAAAATTTATTTATTTATTTATTATTTACTGCATTTATTTACTACATTTGCATCACACCCTTCTCACCCCAAAGGGGACTCAGAGTGGCTTAAAAATTATATGTACATACAATATATTATATTATTAGCATAGCACAATATTAGCATTATATATTACTATATTGAACTATACCACTACACTGTAATATTATTAGTAATATTATATGTAACATAGAATATATAATTAATATTATTATATGGTATTATTATTGGTGTTATATTGTATTACATTATAATATTATTATTTATTTATTTATTTATTTATTTTTCAAACTTATATGCCGCCACTCCCCTAGGGCTCGGAGCGGCTTACAAGAACCGGCTAAAATCAACAATTTAAAAAACATTTTAAAAACATCATTTAAAAAAAAAATCTTTAAAACCTTTAAAACATCCTAAAAGCACCTTTTAAAACATCAGCAACAGAACTCAAAAGCCTGCCGAAACAGGTGTGTCTTACATGCCCTGCGGAAGGCCAACAAGTCCCGCAAGGCACGAACTTCAGGTGGCAAGGTGTTCCACAGAGATGGCGCCACTACTGAAAAGGCTCTGCGTCTAGTTGCAGTTAGACGCAAGGTCTTAAAACTGGGGACTTCCAGCAGGTCTTGGTCCTCAGAACGGAGGGATCTCTGGGGTTTGTAAGGGGTGAGGCGGTCCCTCAGGTACATCGGCCCTGGACCATGTAAGGCCTTGAAGGTAAGCACCATCACTTTGAAAGTGATCCGGTGCTCAATTGGTAACCAGTGCAGCTGCCGTAAGATTGGTGTTATGTGGCATCTTATGGGGACTCCCGCAAGGAGCCGGGCAGCTGCATTTTGCACCAATTTGAGCTTCCGGATCACCGACACAGGAAGGCCAATGGAAAGGGCATTACAGTAATCCAGTCTCGAGATGACTGTAGCCTGGATCACTGTAGCCAGGTTGTCCCTAGATAGATAGGGGGCTAGCCGTCTAGCCTGCCGAAGATGAAAAAAGGCAGTTTTGGTAACGGCGGAGATATGATATATATGATATGTATATACAATATATTATACTATAATACTGAGGGTGGGGGCCAGGTAAATGACCTCGGAGGGCCGCATCCGGCCCCCGGGCCTTAGTTTGGGGACCCCTGGTCCAAGACAATTAAAATAAACTAAGCCTAGAAGTCAGCCCAGCTCTGCCTCGGGCGCCTGCCTCTCCTTGGGCTGCAGGTGGAGGCGCTGCGCCAAGCCGAGGCGCACGGAGGAGGTTCCTCTCTTTCTCTCGCTGCTTTTTGGTTGGCGTTTCTCTCGCGTCTGTTCGTGGCCACAACCCAGGAAGTGGCCTCTGGCCTGGCCTTCCCCCTTCCCTCCCTCCTGGCCTCCGTCTTTCCCCGGCTGGACCCATCCAGAGCCCGGCATCGGCCTTGGAAAGGCGGCTCATCCTTGCGCGCCGCGCGCCCTGTGCGCCTTTGGAGAGGTTGGAGAGGTGGGTCCCCGTTTGGAGAGATGGGCGTCTTTCGGGGGGCTAAAGAGGAACACCCCAGGTCGGGTTTGGGCCAGAAAAGGGGCGAGAGGAAGACCAAAGGGTCTGGCACCCGTGGTGGGAATTTGGGGACCTGGGCCTGAAACGAAGGGGTGCATCTACGCTAGGAAATGAATGCAGTTTTGGCACCGCGTTAAACCGCCATGGCTCAATGCTATAGAATCCTGGGACTGACATCTCCCGGAGACAAACATCTTCCAACTACATGTTTCATACATATGTCTATGTTTGATGTTTTATAGTTTTAATTGTTTTAATCTACAGTTGTATGCTTTTTTTATTTAAATACAGTAGAGTCTCACTTATCCAACACTCGCTTATCCAACGTTCTGGATTATCCAACGCATTTTTGTAGTCAATGTTTTCAATATATCGTGATATTTTGGTGCTAAATTCGTAAATACCGTAATTACTACATAGCATTACTGCGTATTGAACTACTTTTTCTGCCAAATTTGTTGTCTAACATGATGTTTTGGTTCTTAATTTGTAAAATCATAACCTAATTTGATGTTTAATAGGCTTTTCCTTAATGCCTCCTTATTATCCAACATATTCGCTTATCCAACATTCTGCTGGCCCGTTTATGTTGGATAAGTGAGACTCTACTGTACATGTTTCATACATATGTCTATGTTTGATGTTTTATAGTTTTAATTGTTTTAATCTACAGTTGTATGCTTTTTTTATTTAAATACAGTAGAGTCTCACTTATCCAACACTCGCTTATCCAACGTTCTGGATTATCCAACGCATTTTTGTAGTCAATGTTTTCAATATATCGTGATATTTTGGTGCTAAATTCGTAAATACCGTAATTACTACATAGCATTACTGCGTATTGAACTACTTTTTCTGCCAAATTTGTTGTCTAACATGATGTTTTGGTTCTTAATTTGTAAAATCATAACCTAATTTGATGTTTAATAGGCTTTTCCTTAATGCCTCCTTATTATCCAACATATTCGCTTATCCAACATTCTGCTGGCCCGTTTATGTTGGATAAGTGAGACTCTACTGTACATGTTTCATACATATGTCTATGTTTGATGTTTTATAGTTTTAATTGTTTTAATCTACAGTTGTATGCTTTTTTTATTTAAATACAGTAGAGTCTCACTTATCCAACACTCGCTTATCCAACGTTCTGGATTATCCAACGCATTTTTGTAGTCAATGTTTTCAATATATCGTGATATTTTGGTGCTAAATTCGTAAATACCGTAATTACTACATAGCATTACTGCGTATTGAACTACTTTTTCTGCCAAATTTGTTGTCTAACATGATGTTTTGGTGCTTAATTTGTAAAATCATAACCTAATTTGATGTTTAATAGGCTTTTCCTTAATGCCTCCTTATTATCCAACATATTCGCTTATCCAACATTCTGCCGGCCCGTTTATGTTGGATAAGTGAGACTCTACTGTATGTGATATCTATATATATAAAAGAGTAATGGCATCACGGCGACCCACAAAACAACAAAACTACAGGCCCCCCAACCTCGAAATTTGACAACACAACCCATCATCCACGCGTCTAGGTTGATACAACAAAAAGAAAAGAAAAATAAAGTCCTAATTAGAGAGAGAGGAATAATTGCTTTTATCCAATTGCTGCCAGTTAGAAGGCTAAGCTCCTCCAACTTGGTCTCCTAGCAACCCAATAAAAATAATAAAAAACACTAAAAAATTAATACAATAAAATACTATAATAACAGAAAATAACTAAAAATAATACAAGAAAATAATAAAATATAATAAATAAAAATATAATTTACAATAAAATTAATTAAAAATGCAAATAAAGTCAAATAAAAATTACACAACAATTTTTAACCAATACCACCACCACTTTGCCACAGCAACGCGTGGCCGGGCACAGCTAGTATTTTATATATAAGGCATTGAATATATATAAGGCAATGTAAGGCAATGTATTTTATATATAAGGCAATGTAAGGCATTGAATTTTGCCGTTTATTATGTTGTAAACCACTTTGAGTCCCCCCAGGGATGAGAAAAGCGGTATAGAAATGCACTTAATAATACAGTATGTCATTTTTATTTATTTTTTTTTTAATTTATTTCCATCGTTTCTATCCCACCCTTCTCACCCGAATAATTAAATTTTATAATAATACAGTATTATTATTATTATTGATACAATTTTAATTTTATAATTTTAATAATAATTTTAATAATTATTCCTGTCTTATTTATATTGTTTAGCTTTGTTGTCATGTTTTGTATCATGTTTTAATGCAAAATGGTTTACGGGTGTTAGATGCATATTTTATTTTTATTTTATTTATTTATTCCCAACATTTATATCTTGCCCTTCTCACCCGAATAATTTAATTTTATAATAATATTTTAATATTATTATTAATAATATAATTTTAATTTTATAATTTTAATAATAATTTTAATAGTTATTCCTGTCTGATTTCCTGCCTTTCTCACCCAAAGGGACTCAGGGCAGTGTACACAATTGGTAACAATTCAATGCCTAACAAATAATTAAAACATAGCAATGAAAATCCAATTAAAACAATATAACAATATAAAACATATGGTTAAAAATTCGTTCATCCAAAATCCTTGTGCTGTAGCCATAAATCAGTCCGGGTCGTCTTTATCATTTAATATTTTGGGCAAAGGAAGGGGTAGTCTCGGTTGAAGAGGCCTGGACGCAGCATTGCGCACAAACCCAGTTATGTGCGCTGAAGCTGAGTTCCACTGAGCATGTGCAGATGTAGGAATATTTGTAAAGGAACTGCTGGTGGTGCAGTGGGTTAAACCACAGAGCTGCTGAACTTGCTGATCCAAAGGTTGGCGGTTCGAATCCGGGGAGTGTGGTGAGCTCCCTCTGTTAGCCCCAGCTTCTGCCAAACTAGCAGTTTGAAAACATGCAAATGTGAGTACATCAATAGGTACTCCAGCGGAAGGTAACAGTCATGCCAGTGCTTATCCAACATTCTGCCGGCCCGTTTACGTTGGATAAGCGAGACTCTACTGTATATATATATTCATTCTATTACAGTAGAATCTCACTTATCTAACACTCGCTTATCCAACGTTCTGGATTATCCAACGCATTTTTGTAGTCAATGTTTTCAATACATTTTGTTATTTTGGTGCTAAATTCGTAAATACAGTAATTGCTACATAGCATTACTGCGTATTGAACTACTTTTTCTGTAAAATTTGTTGTATAACATGATGTTTTGATGCTTAATTTGTAAAATCATAACCTAATTTGATGTTTAATAGGCTTTTCCTTAATCTTTCCTTATTATCCAACATATTTGCTTATCCAACGTTCTGCAGGCCCGTTTACGTTGGATAAGTGAGACTCTACTGTATTATTATTGTAGTATATTATTATATTATTACTATTATATTATTATTGTATTATTCATTATTCATGACTACATTGAAACTACAATAGAGAGAAATCAGCGTGGAAATTGCAAGAGGTACCACACATTGTTGTACATGGAAATAATGATAGTAAATAGTTTTTGATTTATTAAATACAGTTATATATTACAATGGAGCCCCGGTGGCGAAGTGTGTTAAAGCACTGAACTGCTGAACTTGCAGACTGAAAGGTCCCAGGTTCAAATCCCGGGAGCGGAATGAGCACCCGCTGTTAGCCCAGCTCCTGCCAACCTAGCAGTTTGAAAACATGCAAATGTGAGTACATCAATAGGTACTCCAGCGGAAGGTAAGTCATGCCAGTGGCCACATGACCTAGGAGGTGTCTACGAACAACACCGGCTCTTCGTCTTAGAAATGATGAGCACCAACCCCCAGAGTCGGACACAACTAGACTTAATGTCAGAGGGAAACCTTTACCTTTACTATAGCAGAATAAAGTGCAGATTGGCCAGTGCTAGAAGCAAAACACCTTGAGTTGCATAGATTTAGGAAACCGAGGTGAAAACAAGACAGCCGGTATGTGCCACAGGTTTCCCCCCGTCCTCAGTTGTTCCACATCGAAGCATCGGTGCCTGTTCACTTCCAACCAGGATGCTGAGGAGCACAGGAGGAATGCGGGGTGTGAGCCAGAATGTGGGCTTGGTTTCGGGGTGTGCCGGTGCGTTTGGACGCAAGAGAGGAAGAATTTACGTACCAACAAACCTTCCCAAGTTTGCATCTAGGCAGTAAGGGAATTTAGGTGTGTGTCAAACATGGAAAGGATTCTGGGTGTTTGGGGAGCTGGGTTAAAGGGGTGAAGAAGAAGAACCTTTTATTGATTAGCCCTTAGGCCATATCAAAGTACCAAGCCAAACTACTAGGCTCGAAAAGACCTGGTTACATTCTATACAAATACTAGCTGTGCCCGGCCACGCGTTGCTGTGGTTAGGACTTTATTTTTCTTTTCTTTTTGTTGTATGAACGTAGAGGCGTGGATGAGAGGTTGTGCTGTCAATTTTCGAGGTTGTGGGACATTTAGTTAGTTGTTTTGTCCGGTGCCGTGATTCCATTACCCTTTTATATATATATATAGATTAAATAAAACACTTGTAACTATACTTAGGTGGCGAAGTGTGTTAAAGCACTGAGCTGCTGAACTTGCAGACCGAAAGGTCCCAGGTTCAAATCCCGGGAGCAGAGTGAGCGCCCGCTGTTAGATCCAGCTTCTGCCAACCTAGCAGTTCGAAAACATGCCAATATGAGTAGATCAATAGGTACTGCTCCGGCAGGAAGGTAACGGCGGTCCATGCGCAAGACCTTGGAGGTGTCTACGGACAACACTGGCCAATGTGAGTAGATAAATAGGTACTGCTCCAGCAGGAAAGTAACAGCGCTCCATGCAGTCATGCCGGCAACATGACCTTGAAGGTGTATACGGACAACACCGGCTCTTCGGCTTAGAAATTGAAATGAGCACCAACCCCCAGAGTCGGTCACGACTGGAGTTAACGTCAGGGGAAACCTTTACTTTTTTTAACCATACAATAAATAAATATAATAAAACTGAGTGTGTACATCATATGTCATTGTCACCCCTACAGTTTACCCCAATCAGCCCCACATATGTGGATCTCAATCGTATTGTTTTGCTCAAGTACAGAGCCGTTTAATATGTTATTTTTGGATCTTGACCACACAAAAAGTACGTTGTTCTGATGTGCGATTCCCAGTGCATTGTCCGTTTGATATATGGACCAAGAAACAAATCTCTCACCTTCTGATACAATTTACAGTCAAATAATATATGTGCTAAATCCTCAAAGGTTTTTTTTTTGTGTGTGTCAGGAGCAACCAGAGTTGCTTCTGGAGTGAGAGAATTGGCCGTTTGCAAGGACGTTACCCAGGGGACGCCCAGATGTTTTGTCAGAGTCAACACAGAACAGAACAGAACTGATACAATCAGCATTGCACACACACTTGTGTCTGGACACTCCCCAGTTCCAGCCACACATCAAGGCCATCACAGCTTCTTAGTAATTAACTCTTTCAAGACTATGTTATGTTATGTTATGTTAGTAATTAACTCTTTCAAGACTATGTTATGATGATGCAATCAGTATGCAATATAGGCAAGACACAAATTTCATTTAAACACTACCAATACACAAATCCCACATTAAGAGTTTTGTGGGAGACTTCTCT
The DNA here is from genome assembly GCF_035594765.1 of Anolis carolinensis. NCBI lineage: Eukaryota > Metazoa > Chordata > Lepidosauria > Squamata > Anolidae > Anolis > Anolis carolinensis. Next base: position 4,027,141 of record NW_026943821.1, on the reverse strand, counting down.
CATGTCCCCGCATGGAGCTGGAGCTGAAAGAGGGAGCTCATCCGCACTCTCCCCGGGTGGGATTCGAACCTGGCAGCTTTCAGGTTAGCAGCCCAACCTTCAAGTCACGAGGTTTTTATCCCCTAGGCCACCGGAGGCTCCTAACTCCGCAAAGGTTAAAGGGGTGAATTATAGTTGGAGGAGATCCCAAGGTTCGTCCAGTCCAGCCCCCTTCTTCCAGGCAGGAAAACACAACCCATTCCTTCCCAAGAAATGGCCACCCAACCTCTGCTTAAAAACCTCCAGAGATGGAGACTCCCAGACAGTGTATTATTAGGTTGAACTATCTGCCCATCCAACTACAGGATACTTTGCCACTACTACTTTGCACTTTATGGACTACTTTGGCTGAGAAACTACTTCTCCCATTTTGATATATTCTGCACCTTGGCCCAGACCCGTGTTTTAGTCTCCTATTTTTAACATTTTATGCTGTATGTTGATTTTTATGATGGTTTTATTGATGTCGACGTTTTACTGTTGGAATATTTGTTTTATCGTTTTATTGCTGTATGTTTCGGGCTCGGCCCCCATGTAAGCTGCTCCGAGTCCCCTCCGGGGAGATGGGGCGGGGTATAAAAATAAAGTTATTATTATTATTTTATTATGATACAGCAAACAAGATAGATATGCTGGATTTCATATCACAAAATCACAAGTCGAACACTTCCCAAGTGTCTAGGACTGTGTGATGCATTTTTGGATGATGCACGCAGATCCCAGTCGGGTGGCCTTTTGCAGCTGGCAGATTGTAATTTTGTCAATGTCTATTGTTTCCAAATGCTGGCTGAGATCTTTTGGCACGGCACCCAGTGTGCCCATCACCACCGGGACCAACTGCACTGGTTTCTGCCAGAGTCTTTGAAGTTCAATCTTGAGGTCCTGATAGCGGCTGAGTTTTTCCTGTTGTTTTTCGTCAATGCGACTGTCAACTGGGATGGTGACATCAATGATCCAAACCTTGTTCTTTTCCACAACTGTGATGTCTGGTGTGTTGTGTTCCAGAACTTTGTCAGTCTGGATTCGGAAGTCCCACGGTATTTTTGCGTGCTCATTTTCCAATACTTTTGCAGGTTTGTGATCCCACCAGTTCTTTGCTGCTGGCAGGTGGTACTTATTATTATTATTATTATTATTATTATTATTATTATTATTATTATTCCACCGTCTAACAGTGGTATGTTCTCTTATTTTTCCAAGGTCTTGCCGTCATCAGGCAATTGCTGCAACCACGATGCTGAGCCACCGGCCGGGACACATCTCGCTCTGTGTAGCTCCATCTTTGTAGCTCCTTCTCTACCATTGGGAACAATGTCTCAGGACGGTGGGGCCCGGCCTAAAGTGAAGCCAGACAGAGGTTCTGGTAACCGGTCTGATGGCCGCTGGAAGGCCAGGACGAGCCAGAGCCTGTTGTTGCTGGAGGCAGAACCAGCGGCCGATGGCCAGGTGGACCCTGAACCGAGCAAAGGGGTGGCCCGCTCCTTGCGGCAGAAACTCAAGGCGGCCGTGGGCCAGTGCTTCCCTCTCAAGAGCGCCCCTCGTTCCCCGGACCTGTCGTCCCAACGCAAGATCCATCTAAGGGAGCTGATGCTGGACACGTGCCCTTTTCCGCCTGGATCGGAATTAGCTCGCACTTGGAATCTCATTAAGCAGCACACTGCACCCGTTTCTGAGCAAGAAGTGCTGACGCCGGTGCTGCCTCCAACAGCGGAGGACGAAGACGACCGCTTGCGCGAACGGCGGCGTATCAGCATCGAGCAGGGAGTCGAGCCCCCTCCGGACGCTTTGATCCACACCTTCGAGGTGACCGCTCAGATCAATCCGCTCTATAAGCTTGGCCCCAAACTGGCGCATGGGATGAACGAGTTGGTTGGCGCCAGCCGGGTGACGCTGGCCGCTGCCGACGAAGAGGAGGAGGAAGAGGAAGAGGAAGAAGAAGCTGGATCTTCCACAATTGCGGACATCAAGGACGGCTACCGTGTCCATACCCAAATCGACTACATCCACTGCCTTGTTCCTGATTTGCTTCAACTGACGCAGTTGCCTTGCTATTGGGGAGTGATGGACCGCTACGAGGCCGAGGCCCTGCTTGACGGCAAGCCGGAGGGCACTTTCCTCCTCCGAGACTCGGCCCAAGAGGACTACCTCTTCTCGGTCAGCTTCCGGCGCTACGGCCGCTCCCTCCATGCCCGTATCGAGCAGTGGAACCACAACTTCAGCTTTGACGTCCATGACCCCAGCGTCTTCCACGCCCCCACCGTCACCGGCCTCCTGGAGCACTACAAGGACCCCAGCGTCTGCATGTTCTTTGAGCCGCTCCTCTCCATTCCGGTCAACCGCACCTTCCCCTTCAGCTTGCAGCACCTCTGCCGGGCCGTGGTCACCTGCTGCACCACCTATGACGGCATCGGGCGCCTGCCCATCCCCAGCGCCTTGAAGGAGTATCTCAAGGAGTATCACTACAAGCAGCGGGTCAGGGTCCGGCGCCTGGACGCTTGGTGGAGCTGATGGGGGAAGTAGCCCTTGGAGACTCCCATCAGACACTGGTCCACAGCCACCCCTTCCCTAGTCTTTGCTGTTGACTTCCATGAGACTCGTGACCCTAAGCGCCTTCCCCGTTGGGTCGTCATTCGAGACCTTCATCAGCCATTGCTACACAGCCAACCTTTCCATGGTCTTCACAGTTGACTTCCACGAGATTCGTGGCCCTAAGCGCCTTCCCCGTTGGGTCGTCATCTGAGACCTTCATCAGCCATTGCTCCATAGCCAACCTTTCCATGGTCTTCACAGTTGACTTCCATGAGATTCGTGGCCCTAAGCGCCTTCCCTGTTGGGTCGTCATCTGAGACCTTCATCAGCCATTGCTACACAGCCAACCTTTCCATGGTCTTCACAGTTGACTTCCATGAGATTCGTGGCCCTAAGCCCCTTCCCCGTTGGGTCGTCATCTGAGACCTTCATCAGCCATTGCTCCATAGCCAACCTTTCCATGGTCTTCACAGTTGACTTCCATGAGATTCGTGGCCCTAAGCGCCTTCCCCGTTGGGTTGTCATCTGAGACCTTCATCAGCCATTGCTCCATAGCCAACCTTTCCATGGTCTTCACTGTTGACTTCCATGAGATTCGTGGCCCTAAGCGCCTTCCCTGTTGGGTCGTCATCTGAGACCATCAGCCATTGCTCCATAGCCAACCTTTCCATGGTCTTCACTGTTGACTTCCATGAGATTCGTGGCCCTAAGCGCCTTCCCCGTTGGGTCATCATCTGAAACCTTCATCAGCCATTGCTCCACAGCCAACCTTTCCATGGTCTTCACTGTTGACTTCCATGAAATTTCGGTTGGCATCCTTTCGTCCATCCACGGACACAGCTATCCTCCCAACACATCATTTTTGGCATCCCGGTGAACCCACTGCCATGTGGCTCTTAATCCTATCTAAGCGCCTTCCCAATGGAATCATCATCTGAGACCTCCATCAGGAACTGGTTCACAGCCCTCTCTATCTTGTTCTTTTCTGTTGACATCCATGAGATTTGTGGCCCTGTCTAAGCGCCTTCCCAATTGGGTTGCCATCCTTTCATCCATCCATGGACACGGCTGTCCTCGTTCCACATCATGTTGTGGCACAACAGTGCAGAACACATAGCAGGTGGCTCTTGATCCTGTCTAAGCACCTTTACAGTTGGGTCCTCATCCTTCCATCCCTGATGCCGAACATAGTTATCTTCATTCCAGATTGTCTTGTGGCATCGTGATGCAGAAAGCATCGAAATGTGGCTCTTAATCCTGTCTAAGCACCTTCCCATTTGGGTTGCCGTATTTTTGTACCTCCATGAACAAGGGTATCCTCCTACATCATCAATGCTCTTCATCAATGGATCTGTGGAGAACAAGAAGTACTCTCAAGACAGGAGAGCTTCCAGTTGCTTTGGGATGATATTTCCTTAAGACAGACGCCCTTTCAATTGTCTTGGGATGGCAAGGAACACTGTAAGGTCTGTCCCATGTGGCTCTTAACCCATGGATCTATGGAGCACACGAAGTCCTATCCATAAGAAAGGAGGCCTTCCAGTTTTCTCGGTATGGCAACCCAAAGAGATGTGGTCTGCAGACCATAATTTTCTCTCCCATACAACTCACCTCTTAACTTCGTTCCTTGGGCCAGGGGTTTCAGTCTTTTCCAGATGTTGATGAACTCAACCCTTACTCTTTGTTAAAATAAGGCTCTGCACATCCATTGTGTGAATACCTAGGAGACTCTTAAAGTGCTGCTATGCCATTTCAACTGCCACGGCTGCCTCTTGTGGAGTTTGTCCTTTCCTAAACTGCAAATCCCAGCATTCCACAGAAGGCAGCCGTAGCATTAAAAGTGGAATAATAGCACTCCCTTGTGCCCATGAACCTCTTTCTCACACCAAACTCTTTAATTCCAGCAGGGAGTTTTGGGAACAGCGACAGAAAAAGCACAATATTTTGGGATATGTGTTTGGGTGCTAGGGTTGGGAAGGATTTTTGAAAATAGTCATACAATGGTAAAAAAAAAAACCCCTTTTAAAATGTCCAACTAATCCTGATGAGAGAAGAATCCTGGATTATTGAGACAGTTTGGGATTTATTGTGTGCAAAATTATCCTGATGTTTTGTGCAAACTGTGTTTCCTGTACAGAAACATGTTGCAATAAGGGGTTTGTTCTGAGCAAAATTCACACCTGGTAGATTTCCACAGAGAATACCATTTTCTATGCTGGAAATAATACTTTTGGGATATTTGGTGGGATTTGGTTCTGGGACCCTCCTGTTACATTACATAACAAAATTTGAAAAAAAATCTGTTCCTGGTTTGAAAGTCTTATTTCCTATTTAATTGTGCAGTCTTACTTTGAACGTTGTTCTACTTTAGAAACTATGTTGAAATGATTGAGACTCAATGAGATCTTCATTGAAAAACTATAGCAAAATGTGCTGCAGGATGTCCCTTCCACAAAAGCAAACTTTTTACTGTTTAATAAACTTTTCCCATGTTTTTATGATAGAACCAATTAGGAAAGGACATTTATAACCCAGGAACAAAAACCGTGTTTCATAGTGTTACAGTAGAGTCTCATATATCCAAGCTTCGCTTATCCAAACCATTTTTGTAGTCAATGTTTTCAATATATCATGATAATTTGGTGCTAAATTTGTAAATACAGTAATTACAACATAACATTACTGTGTATTGAACTACTTTTTCTGTCCAATTTGTTGTATAACATGATGTTTTGGTGCTTAATTTGTAAAATCATAACCTAATTTGATGTGTAATAAGCTTTTCCTTAATCCCTCCTTATTATCCAACATATTCACTTATCCAACGTTCTACCGGCCCGTTTATGTTGGATAAGTGAGACTCTACTGTATGTTGAAATGATTGAGACTCAATGAGATCTTCATTGAAAAACTATAGCAAAATGTGCTGCAGGATGTCCCTCACGCAAAAGCAAACTTTTTACTGTTTAATAAACTTTTCCCATGTTTTTATGATAGAACCAATTAGGAAAGGACATTTATAACCCAGGAACAAAAACCGTGTTTCATAGTGTTATTTACTTTATGCAACAGGGCAGTCAAATGGCAAAAGTCTGTGTTTGCTTTTGGCCTATTTTATAATTTTAAAGCTGTGGATGCAGAACCTATGGATATAAAGGGCTGGCTGTAATATTCTCTATCCAGGAGATTTGCTGGCCTATTTTATTATTTTAAAGCTGTGGATGCAGAACCTATGGATATAAAGGGCTGACTGTAATATTCTCTGCTGCTTTGTACAAATCCTTTTTTTTATGGCAAAACTATCATGAATTTTGCACAGAATAAGTCCCGAATTACCAAGAGGTTTCAATGATATTCTCTCTGTGGGAAGAAAATTATTCTAATTACTTGTCGCTTCCTTTGAGTAGAAACTTTGGGTGCGTCTTTAACTGTAGAATGAATGTAGTTTGACACCACTTTACTTGCTCAACATCATAGAATAATGAGAGTTGTAGTATTCTGAGGCCAGCCCGGCACTCTTTGGCAGAGAAGGCTAAAGGCCTGGGGAAAACTTCTAGGCTCCCTTAGCATTGATCTGCTGATAATGCACAAATGTATGTGTATAAACACTCTTGTAAAAATCCCAAGAAATGTAATACAAATCAGGTTTCTACAACTCGATATTAAAGTAATTCTCTTCAAACTATATCTATATATATAAAAGGGTAATGAAATTTCGGCCTAGGACAAAACAACAAAACTAAACACCCCACCACCTCGAAAATTGACAGCATAATCCCTCATCCACGCCTCTACGTTCATACAACAAAAATAAAAAAGTCCTAATTAGAGGGAGAGAAATAATTGTTTTTATCCAATTGCTGCCAGTTAGAAGGCCAAGCTCCGCCCACTTGGTCTTCTAGGAACCCACTCAGCCCAGGGGACAGGCAGAGTTAGGCCTCACTTACGTCTCTTCCCCATTGCCTATAAAATACAGATTATCAGATTTTAACTGGATTATATGGCTGTGCAGACTCAAGGCCCTTCCACACAGCTATATAACCCTTTACCCTTTACTTTACCACCAATTCTTCAATACTTTATTTTCCATACCACCATACTTCGCCACAGTAACGCGTGGCTGGGCACAGCTAGTCTATATGTATAAAAGGGTAATGACATTTCGGCCTAGGACAAAACAACAAAACTACACATCCCAGAAACACTAAACTTGGCAGCACAACCCCTCATCCACGCCTCTACGTTCATACAACAAAAAGAAAAGAAAAATAAAGTCCTAATTAGAGGGAGAGGAATAATTGTTTTTATTCCAATTGCTGCCAGTTAGAAGACTAAGCTCCGCCAACTTGGTCTCCTAGCAACCCACTCAGCCCAGGGGACAGGCAGAGTTAGGCCTCACTTAGGCCTCTTCCACACTGCCTATAAAATACAGATTATCTGATTTTAACTGGATTAGATGGCAGTGTAGACTCAAGGCTCCTCCACGCAGCTATATAACCCATTTATAATGGACTTACTGTCTGGGGAAAATCTTTACCTTAACTGCCACCAATTCCTCAATACTTTATTTCCCATACCACCAGACTTTGCCACAGCAACGCTTAATATAGAGTTGTAGAAACCTGATTTGTATTACATTTCTTGGGATTTTTACAAGAGTGTATATACACATACATTTTGTTCTGTCCCGTAGCATTGAACCTTGGAAGTTAAAGTGGTGTCAAACTGCATTAATTCTGCAATGTAGATGCACCCTTAGTGAAGAATTCCATCCCTAGTATGTGCTGTGTGCAAGTTTCCTCCCAAGACAGGTTTTCAAACACAAAATGCTAGGGACAGGTACGAGCCGACCTGCTGTCTTGGTCCCGGATCTAGCACAACTCTTCCTTTTTTGCAGGCCTTTCTTCCATTCCTGATGTTTTTTTGGGACGGGGATGATGGGGCCGATATGTCCAATAGGTCTAAAAGGGCAAAAACCTCCTTTGCCTTCTCCCTAAGCTCAAGGGCTACCTTTCACAGGATAAAACTATTTTGATCCTGGACAAGTGGATTTTCTGCCAGGGGATTGCGCTGAACGTGTCCCACTCCGTTGGGTTCTTTGAGGCCTTATGGGGCTGGGAACAGACGCTGGGACTGCTGCCCCATTGAACAAGTGCTGCCAGGAGGTTCTCTCTCTCTGTGCACTTTGCTGCTCTGTGTGTATGTGCGTGTGTGTCATTAAAGAGGTGTTTCTTTGTCTTTGGCTTCTTGTCTATGACCTTTTTTCTTTGATTTTGAATTGTACCCAGAACTGGACGCAGGGTTGTTATTTCAGGTGAGGTCCAACCACATCAGATTACAGCGGCAATATTATTTCCCTGGATCTAAACCAGGCATGGGCAAACTTAGGCCCTCCAGGTGTTTTGGACTCCCAAATCCCACAATTCCCAACAGCCTACTGGCTGTTACCAAAACACCCTAAGGGTCGAAGTTTGCCCATGCCCCATCTAGACACTAGACTCCTCTTGATGCAGCCTAGAATCGAATTGGCCTTTTTCGCTGCCGCATCACTTGACTCATGTTCAGCTTGGGATCAACAATGACTCCTAGATCCCTTTTATGAGCCCTGACCAAAGCAGAACAGAGTGGGATCATACTTCCCTCAATATAGCCACTAGCCTCCTCTAGATGCGGCCTAGAATCACATTGGCCTTTTTAGCTGTTGCACCACACTCTTGGCTCATGTTGTCATATATCTTAGTGTTGTCAAGCCATGGCTATATATATATATATGACTTTCCTCCGTCTGGACCAGGGGTCCCCAAACTTTTTAAACAGGGGGCCAGTTCATGATCCTTTGGACCATTGGAGGGCTGGACTATAGTTGGCCACCAAGCAATAAATAATAATAATAATAATAATTAATAATAATAAAGAGGGTTGGAAGAGACCCTTTGGGCCATTGAGTCCAATCCCCTTCTGCCTTTGTGCACCGAAAGCACAAGCAAAGCACCCCTGACAGATGGCCTCCCAGCCTCAATGTCAATAATAATAATAATAATAATAATAATAATAGACCTTTGAGCCATTGAGTCCAACCCTCTTCTTCCTTTGTTGCACAAAAAGAACAAGCAAAGCACCCCGACAGATGGCCTCCCAGTCTTAATGTTAATAATAATAATAATAATAATAACAATAATAATAATAATAGAGGGTTGGAAGAGACCCCTTGGGCCATTTGAGTCCAATCCCCTTCTGCCTTTGTGCACCGAAAGCACAAGCAAAGCACCCCTGACAGATGGCCTCCCAGCCTCAATGTCAATAATAATAATAATAGACCTTTGAGCCATTGAGTCCAACCCTCTTCTTCCTTTGTTGCACAAAAAGAACAAGCAAAGCACCCCGACAGATGGCCTCCCAGTCTTAATGTTAATAATAATAATAATAATAATAATAATAATAGAGGGTTGGAAGAGACCCCTTGGGCCATTTGAGTCCAATCCCCTTCTGCCTTTGTGCACCGAAAGCACAAGCAAAGCACCCCTGACAGATGGCCACCCAGCCTCAATGTTAATAATAATAATAATAATAATAATAATAATAATAATAATAATAATAATAATGATGATGATGATGTTTGGAAGAGACCCCTTGGGCCATCTAGTCCGACCCCCTTCTGCCTTTGTGCATCAAAAGCATAAGCAAAGCACCCCTGACAGATGGCCTCCCAGCCTCAATATTATTATTATTATTAATAATAATAATGGTTGTAAGAGAAGAAGAGATCCCTTGGGCCATTTAGTCCAACCCCCTTCTACCCTTGTGCCATGGGGGCCGGATAAATGGCTTCGATGGGCCGCATCCGGCCCCCGGGCCTTAGTTTGGGGACCCCTGGTCTGGACACTAGAGTTCTCTTGATGCTGGCCTAGGATTGCACTATCCTTTTTCGCTTCTGCATCACACTCTTGGCTCATGTTCAGTGTGTGGTTTGCTAAGACATAACACATTAGTCCAGCTGAGCCCTGACCAAAGCAGAACAGAGTGGAATTATGACTTAATCTAGACACTGGCCTCCGCTGGATGCAGCCTAGAATCACATTGGCCTTTTTAGCTGCTGTATAACACTCTTGGCTCATGTCATATATTTTACTGTTGTCAAGCCATGGATATATTACTTTCCTCCACTTGGATACTCTACTCCTTTGGGTGCAGCCTAGGATCGCATTGGCCTTTTTCGCTGCTGCATCGTTTAGTGTGTGGTTTTCTAAGACATAATATTAGTCCAGTTGAGCCCTGACCAAAGCAGAACCGAGTGGGATTATGACTTTCCTCAATCTAGATGCTAGACTCCTAATGATGCAGCCTAGAATCACATTGGCCTTTTTAGCTGCTGTATAACACTCTTGGCTCATGTCATATATTTTACTGTTGTCAAGCCATGGATATATTACTTTCCTCCACTTGGATACTCTACTCCTTTGGGTGCAGCCTAGGATCGCATTGGCCTTTTTCGCTGCTGCATCGTTTAGTGTGTGGTTTTCTAAGACATAATATTAGTCCAGTTGAGCCCTGACCAAAGCAGAACCGAGTGGGATTATGACTTTCCTCAATCTAGATGCTAGACTCCTAATGATGCAGCCTAGAATCACATTGGCCTTTTTCGCTGCTGCATCACACTATTGACTTATGTTCAGTCATATATATTACTACTGCCATTCCATAGCTATATTACTTTCCTCCATTTGGATATTCCACTTTTCTGGATGCAGCCTAGAATCACATTGGCCTTTTTTCGCTGCCGCATGACACTCTTGGCTCATGTTCAGAGTGAGGTTTGCTAAGACATAGTATTAGTCCAGTTGATCCCTGAGGGAAGCAGAACAGAGTGGGATTATGACTTCCCTCAATTTAGATGCTAGACTCCTATTGATGCAGCCTGGAATCACATTGGCCTTTTTCGCTGCTGCATCACTCTTGGCTCATGTTCAGAGTGAGGTGTGCTAAGACATAGTATTAGTCCAGTTGATCCCTGAGGGAAGCAGAACAGAGTGGGATTATGACTTCACTCAATTTAGACGCTAGACTCCTATTGATGCAGCCTAGAATCACACTGGCCTTTTTCGCTGCTGCATCACACTCTTGGCTCATGTTCAGAGTGAGGTTTGCTAAGACATAATATTAGTCCAGTTGAGCCCTGACCAAAGCAGGGAAAATGACTTCCCTCAATTTAGACGCTAGACTCCTATTGATGCAGCCTAGAATCACATTAGCCTTTTTCGCTGCTGCATCACACTCTTGGCTCATGTTCAGAGTGAGGTTTGCTAAGACATAGTATTAGTCCAGTTGAGCCCTGACGGAAGCAGAACAGAGTGGGATTATGACTTCCCTCAATTTAGATGCTAGACTCCTATTGATGCAGTCTAGAATCACATTGGCCTTTTTCGCTGCCGCATGACACTCTTGGTGCATGTTCCACTTATAGATCCCTTTGAAATAGTTTGTTTTCAAGCCAAATATCATCCATCCTGTATTTATGCCCACTGTGATATTTGGCCCTCTCTATGAGCATAGGACTCACAATTAACTTTTAACCCCCAAATCCATCAACATTTACCCTTATGGGCTTTGCAGTCCTTTTCAAAATGGTGACAGGACGAGATGTGACATCACTGTGTTGTCAAAGTCTTTCATTGTCCGGAATCACGGAGTTGCTGTGAGTTTCCATGTTCCAGAAACATTCTCTCTTGATGTTTCACGTACATATGTGGATGTGGGAGAAACGTCAGGAGAGCATGCTTCTGGAACATGGCCATACAGCTCAGAAAACTGACATCACTTCCTGCAAACATTTTGAGAAGGGCTCCAAAGGAGTCCGATTTCGTGCCGAGCTCCACTCCCGAAACCAAAGGCAACACAAAAACCAAACGTCTGAAAAGAAATTAATACAAAATAAGCACAGCTTTATCATAGAGGTTAATAAAAAAGGGCTAATACTTAAATTCTGTATGCCTTTTACAAAGCAAAAACAAACCCCCCGAATAACTGGAAAAGGTAAGGTGGAGGGGGGGAAAAGCAGCAAAGGAGTCCAACAAAGCAATCTAAAGTCAGAATCTGGAATTATTATTTTTTTTGTAAAACATTTTTTGTGTTTTTTTTTTAAATAACGTATTCATGGTTACCAGCCATAGTCATAACAAAAGTTATTCATAATAAAATGTATCTAAAATAACATTTCTATTTGAAACAGGAACCTTGTATTTTCTACCTATTAGAAATAGTTTCTCTCCGTGTTTGTATTTTTTTTTCTTTCTGTTCTGGAATTATTATTATCATTAAATTTTTGTTTGTTTGTAAATTTTTCTCTTTTTTGTTTTTTTGGATGCTACTGTTCGGTATACACTTTGGAAAAAAAAAGGCCAGTTCTGGAAGAAGAGGAGGAGGAGGAGGAAGAAGAACATCGCTCTGTACCTAACAGGCTTTGGGGCAGAAATGATCTAAAAATTTGGAGAAAAATGGGTCTGGGAAAAAAGAGCATTCACATGCACAATGTGTATACAGGCACACACACAATGCACACATACGCACAAAGGCAAAATAGATTTGGAGGTAAGAAAGACCCAGCAAACTTCTCTCCGTTTGTAATCTTGCAGGAAAAATAAAAACAAACCTGGCAAACTTTTGGTTCAATCAAAACCAGCTTTGATCTAAGATTCTTGGTGTCGAAAGGATCCATGCATTAGGGTGCATTTACACCAGGCATGGGCAAACTTTGGCCCTCCGGATGTTTTGGACTCCAACTCCCACCATTCCTAGCAGCCTGCGGCTGCTAGGAATGGTGGGAGTTGGAGTCCAAAACATCCGGAGGGCCAAAGTTTGCCCATGCCTGATCTACACTGTTGGAATTAATACAGTTTGGCACCAACTTAGCTCAAGGCGATACAATCCAGTGGAGTCGTAGTTTGCCCAAAGAGAGAGTTGCGTCTCAGCAAAGTAGGAATTGTAGTTCAGGGAGGCACCAGAACTCTTTAGACAACTCCCAAGCACTGAGTCAAGGCAGGTGCCAAACTGGATCTGTTCCAAAGCGTAGACGCACCTCTGGATTCCCCTTTGCCAACAGCAATCCTTGGGTGAATCTCCACTGCTGAAATAATGCAGATCGACACCACTTTAATAGCTTAATGATAGAGGAGTTGTTGAAGGCTTTCATGGCCGGAATCATTGGGTTGCTGTGGTTGTATGGCCAGGTTTCAGAAGCATTCTCTCCTGACGTTTCGCTCACATCTATGGCAGGCATCCTCAGAGACCTCACAACCTCTAAGGATGCCTGTCATAGACGTGGGCGAAATGTCAGGAGAGAATGCTTCTGGAACATGGCCGTACAGCCCGGAAACCGGAATCATTGGGTTGCTGAGGTTGTAGGGCCATGTTCCAGAAGCATTCCTCCCTGACGTTTTGCTCACATCTATGGCAGGCATCCTCAGAGACCTCACAACCTAGACATGGGCGAAATGTCAGGAGAGAATGCTTCTAGAACATGGCTATACAGCCCGGAAACCTCACAGCAACCCAAGCATGTAAGCCTTTTGTTTTGCAAGGCCTTGAACCTTCTCTTGCCTCCCCAAACTACAATCCCGCAGTATTTTGGTGAGACACAATCGCTATTCGGCAGAGAAGGCTCCATTCGCCACATTGCAACCTCTGGTTCCATAGCAAAGTGGTGTCAAACTGTGTTCATTTCGAGAGTGTAGACGCACCCAAGGATTCACGTTGGGCATTCCTACGCTCCTGGATTCCTGTTCCAGGCCATGTCCAACTTTGCAGGGCATTGAGGTTTGACCTAATATCCAAAAATAAAAGAGTTGGGGGCAAAAAAGAGAATTTTTGGCAACAGGAATCCCTCCCTACGCTCCTGGATTCCTGTTCCAGGCCATGTCCAACTTTGCAGGGCATGGAGGTTTGACCTAATATCCAAAAATAAAAGAGTTGGGGGCAAAAAAGAGAATTTTTGGCAACAGGAATCCCTCCCTACGCTCCTGGATTCCTGTTCCAGGCCTTGTTCAACTTTGCAGGGCATTGAAGTTTGACCTAATATCCAAAAAATAAAAGACTTGGGGGCAAAAAAGAGAAGTGTGGCTATTTTCCTCCTTTCTGCAACAAGGAGTTGCAGAAAAAAAGGTAAGATTTGGAGGAAGATAAGATGACGGAGGCAAGCGTTTTGTAGTGTTTTGTTTTTAAAAAGCAAGCGATCCCAATTCATGTTGGATTCTCTTGCATGAATCAATACTTTGGGGAAAGTATTCCCCAAAATTCCCTCCCTGTTAAAAGGCAATGGGGTTTCTGGATCGCTTTGCCTCCATGCATTAGATCAACATTTCCCAAAATCCAGTCCTTTTGGGTGTTTTGGATCCTAGACTGGCCAGCATTTGGGAACTCGAAGAGCTGGAGTCCAAAACGCTCACAAGACCGAACTTTGGGGACCATTGCTTTAGCTTCCTCTTTATTCAAGATATTAAAAGTGAGACAGTCAATTCATTAGCACCATGAAGCCAAATGCTTAAAGAAACTGCCGTCTAGGACAGCTCGACATTTCCGCAAGGCTTTGCTGGCTCCGCAAACCACAATCTCGAGGAACAAGCCCCCTTAAAAATTGGAAATTCATGACTTAAGCCTTCGAAAGCCGCTTATAGTCATCCCCGTATCTTTTCATTATTGGGGTGAATGGAAAAAAAGGAACCTTAAACCAGCTCAACTGAGAACTTTGGCTCCCAAAACCCCAAAACTGAGCCCTACAAAAAAAACAAACATCACCCATTCAAACTGCTTCAATGAAACTATACAGATAACCTCTTTCCTCTCTCGAAAATCAGAGTTAATTCTTATTAATAGGGGAAAGTTTGGAGGCCATCTTTGCACTGCAGGCCCCGTTTGCATCTGCTCTCCGGAAAAAAGAAACGAAGGAGACCCGATGGCTGTTCAATGTGATGCCTGGGCACCTGCTATGTTTTGTCCTGCCAACTTGCTTTGGGTAAGAAGAAATATTTAGAGGCACTTCTTAAAAAATATTTGTCAGTTACCTGTACAACTTGCTGCATCCCCACCTTATTATCGTCATCCCTTCCCCACCATTTTCTCCTCTGGCTTCTGCCGTTATATCCTTGCCATCGATAGCAAGTATCGTCTGCATATCATACTCCCTTATTTCCCCTTCTGCATATCATTCCCCCTTATTTCCTTTTTTTTTCAAAATGAAAAAGAACAAAAAAAAAGGAGGAAAAGGAAAAAAAAAGGTGGGTTGGGGTCACAGAAGGCTGAGAGACGAAAGAAATAATAATATTTGGGTTGCTGTGAGTTTTCCGGGCTGTATGGCTACATTCCAGAAGCATTCTCTCCTGACGTTTCACCCACATCTATGGCAGGCATCCAAACCTCACAACCTCTGGGTGAAACGCCAGGAGAGAATGCTTCTAAAACATGGCCATACAGCCTGGAAAACGCACCGCAACCCAGTGATTCCGGCCATGAAAGCCTTCGACCACACAATAATAATAATAATAATAATAATAATAAATGGACAAAGGGAAAGGAATAATTACACGGCCCAAATCCAGCCTTCTCCTGCCCCTTGGCAAGTTTAAACGTCTGGGGGAAAAGCGAGAGAAAACGAAAACAAAAATATCTGTCAGCTCCCGTGTACATCAAAAAATTAAACCAATAGCTGAAGTTATAATAATAATAATAACAATAATAATAATAATAAAAAGTAGAAAAATCTTAGAACACAATAATAAGATGGTAAGATTGTAGTGACAGCTTTTTGTCCCCTCCGTCTACGAGGGAAGACTGGAGGTGGTTTGAAGGGAGGGAGGCAAGGAGAGAGAGAAGAAGTGGGTTCGCCCAGCCTCCCAAGCGACGTGTCCTGGGGGCAGAAGGGGAAACAAAACGAAAAGGGGGAAAAAAATAAACAGCCACCCTAAAGCTTCTCCTCAGGAACGCGAGCAGATCCAGCTTCTTCGTTCAAATGGTGGAGGTCTTGTCGGTGCCGTCTGTGAAACGAGAGAGAAAGAGAGAATCATCATAATAAATAATAATAATAAACTTTATTTATAGACTGCCCTATTTCCCCAAAGAGACTCAGGGCGATTTCCAACAGATATGGCAACCATTCAATGCCAA
This sequence comes from Anolis carolinensis, assembly GCF_035594765.1. NCBI lineage: Eukaryota > Metazoa > Chordata > Lepidosauria > Squamata > Anolidae > Anolis > Anolis carolinensis. The sequence goes on along the minus strand of NW_026943821.1, from coordinate 4,011,421 downwards.
AGAAAACCATACCAGACAGTTTAGGTCAGGATAGAGACATTAGACCAGGGGTCCCCAAACTTTTTAAACAGGGGGCCAGTTCACGATCCTTCAGACTGTTGGAGGGCCAGACTATGGTTGGCTACTGAGCAATAATAATAATTAATTAATAATAATAATAATAATACAGTAGAGTCTCACTTATCCAACACTTGCTTATCCAAGGTTCTGGATTATCCAACGCATTTTTGTAGTCAATGTTTTCAATATATCATGATATTTTAGTGCAAAATTCATAAATACAGTAATTACTACGTAGCATTACTGCGTATTGAACTACTTTTTCTGCCAGATTTGTTGTCTAACATGATGTTTTGGTGCTTAATTTATAAAATCATAACCTAATTTGATGTTTAATAGGCTTTTCCTTAATCTCTCCTTATTATCCAACATATTTGCTTATCCAACGTTCTGCTGGCCCGTTTATGTTGGATAAGTGAGACTCTACTGTAATAATAATGAAAAAGAGGGTGGGAAGAGACCCCTTGGGCCTTTTAGTCCAACTCTCTTCTGCCTTTATGCACCAAAAGCACAAGCAAAGCACCCCTGACAGATGGCCACCCAGCCTCAATGTTAATAATAATAATAATAATAATAATAATAATAATAATAATAATAATAATAAAGAGGGTTGGAAGAGACCCCTTGGGCCTTTTAGTCCAACCCTCTTCTGCCTTTCTGCACCAAAAGCACAAGCAAAGCACCCCTGACAGATGACCTCTCAGCCTCAATGTTAACAACAACAACAACAACAACAACAACAACAACAAAGAGGGTTGGAAGAGACCCCCTTGGGCCATTTAGTCTATTTAGTCCTACTGGGATCTGCGTGCATCATCCGAAAATACATTACACAGTCCTAGACACTTGGGAAGTGTTCGACTTGTGATTTTGTGATATGAAATCCAGCCTGTCTATCTTGTTTGCTGTGTCATAAAATAAAATAATAATAATAATAATAATAATAATAATAAAGAGGTTTGGAAGAGACCCCTTGGGTCTTTTAGTCCAACCCTCTTCTGCCTTTCTGCACCAAAAGGCACAAGCAAAGCACCCCTGACAGATGGCCACCAGCCTCAATGTTGATAATAATAATAATAATAATAACAATAATAATAAAAATAAAAAAGAGGGTTGGAAGAGACCCCTTGGGTCATTTAGCCCAACCCCTTCTGCCCTTGTGCTGTGGGGGCCGGATAAATGGCTTCGATGGGCCGCATCCGCCCCCCTGGCCTTAGTTTGGGGACCACTGCATTAGACAATAAAAACAACCTAACGGTAACTTAATAAACAAATGATGAAAAATTAAAAATAATAAACATCATACAGTTGGAAGAGAATCCAAAGGGCATCCAGGCCAACCCTCACCTGCTCAGATTATAGAATAAGAATTTGAAGAGACCACACAGGCCATCTAGTCCTACCCCCTGCCATGCAGGAAAAGCACAAACAACATATGCCTGACAGATGGCCATCCAACCTCTGCTTAAAACCCACCAAGGGAGCTTCCACCAGACTCCAACGCAGGGAGTTCCACTGCTGAACAGCTCTTACAGCCAGGAAGCCCTTCCTAATGTTCAGCTGGAATCTCCTTTCCTGCCATTTGTGTTGTAAATAGCAATCTTCTCAAGACACCACTCGTTTTATGTTGTGCATATAATTCAGATGGCTTACGGTATTGTATATGTGTGTATTGGTATACAATTTTACCTTAGCTCTGTTGTGGGAGGGGCTACAGAGCACGTGATCAAGTCTGGGCTTGTTCAGGACCAAGTTAACAACAAAACCACTGTGCCAAATCACACCAGATTTGGCTACAAAACGCCTGACTATCCAATGACTGACCACTACTAAGAAAAACACATATATACACAAATAAAAGATCTTTTAAACCCTCAAAATTAACAACAACAAACAGCGCACATGCTGCCTCAAGCCTCGCGCAAAAGCTGGAATGATGTCTACTGGATGGGATCGGATTGTGTTTTCCTACATGGGGAAAGGGGGTTGCGGGGGGTTGGACTAGATGGCCTTTGGAGTCTCTTCAAGGTTTATGACTATAATTCTAATCTTTCCTGCCATGCAAGAAAGCACAATCAAACCCCTCCTAAAAGATGGCCACCCAGCCTCTGTTTAAAAACCTCCAGTGAAGACTTGTCCAGACTCTCAGGTAGCAGTTCTGACCATCAACAACATTTTTCCTAACATTTAGATGGAATCTCTTTTTCTGTAGTTTGAATCTATGGTTCCAATGTGTCCCAGTCTCTGGAGTTGCATAAAATAAGCTCCTCAATATGAAGGTGCGATAGAACAGAGTAGGAGGACTGAAAAGTAATAATAATAATAATATATAATAACTTTATTTTTATATCCCGCCCCATCTCCCCAAAGGGACTCGGGCGGCTCACAACAGGGACAAGCCCGAAATGACACAACATATTTGACAAAACTTAAAACATTTCAACGATACACAAAATAAAAATAATGGACAAAATAAAGCTTCTGGACCCAATTCATCAATAAATTCCTTCAGGGTACCTTTCTTGGAAGAATTTAGGATTTAAAGGAGTGTTTTTTATTTTATGCCTTTTAATTTTATTTGCATGTTTTTTGTATTTGATACTACTGTGTGCTTGTTTTATATCTGTGAGCCGCCCTGGGTCCCTCTGGGAAGATGGTGGCGGGGTATAAAAATAATAATAATAATAATAATAATAATAATAATTATAATAATTATAATTATTATTATTATTATTATTATTATATTGTATATGCATATACAGTAGAGTCTCACTTATCCAAGCTAAACGGGCCGGCAGAAGCTTGGATAAGCGAATATCTTGGATAATACGCCTCTTCCAGCACTTTGAAGGCGATGACAATTTGGATAATCCACCCCTTCCTGATGATTTTGACATAACTAGCACTTTTGGCCCAGGTTTTTCTAGATTTTATCCAAGATTTTATCTTTTGTCCTTGTATGTGATTTTTTATGACTTGTTTTTATTGTTGTTTTGATCTGTTTTATTGCTTTGTTTTATTGTTGTTGACTGGGCTTGGCCCCATGTAAGCCGCCCCGAGTCCCTTCGGGGAGATGGGGCGGGGTATAAAAATAAAGTTATTATTATTATTATTATTATTTGCCATAGGATTCATATTTATGAATCAATTTTGACAATACCTGCCACCTAAGACTCCGACAGTCAAATGAAACATTTTTGGGGGTGACATGCAACACATTAAAAAAAACTGTGGGTGCTGCTAGTTTTGTGAAATGGTCGGTGAAATTATTCACATCAACCCCAGACGATACAGACTCAATGTGCTCATTATGATTAAGCCTGTGTCCCTTACCGCCCAGCGCATGCTCCGTCATGCTGAGGCACAGGGACTCCAGCGTGGGGTTGATCTCCAGGTCCGTCCCAGGGAGCTGGCAATCTGGAGACGAGAGGAAAAGATTGCAGGAAAGTCCACATTACACGATTCCCACTCAATTTATCCAATACAGAAAACCAAGAGGAACAAACATATTTCCTCCTTTGTGAGCCCCGCCCCCATGTCCAATAAGACCCTACCAAAAATGAAGTATCAAATAGAGAAAGAAACCTGCCTTATCCTCAAACTGGAAACTACTGACGGTTGCTTAGAGAGAAGGAAAATATGCTCTGCACTTTCACAGAGAAAAAAATTCCAGGCACAATTCCCAGCGCTGGTTATGACATATGTGGCCTAGGTTCCTGGTTAGCTAAAGGACCACATTATCCCATTTGAGCTTGTCTGTTTGCTTTTGAGGAGTAAACATTTCTGAGATCTTTTGAAGGACCTACAGGACTGTTTTATCTAGGGAAAAAATGACTTATTTGTAACTAACTTATGTCCCTAGTGTTGCCCAGGTGTTGCTGGGACTGCTGCCTGCCTACTTTATCCCTTCTTCAGCTCTGAGCGGGGCCTATCTCACAATGTCTCTATGGAAATAGTTGGTAATGTGGGATTTGTGTATTGATAGTGTTTAAATGCAATTTGTGCCATGCTTGTATTGCAACAGATTGCATCATCCAGAATGTACCATAGTGTAGAAAGAGTTAATTGCCAAGAAGCTATGATGACCTTCATGTGTGGCTGGAACTAGGGAGTATCCAGACACAAGTGTTTGTGCATTGTGTCTGTTCAGTTAAGATCTGCCTGCCTAGAGTTTGAGTCAAGTTCTGTTGGCAGGCTCTTTGTGGCTCTTTCCTCCCTCCCTTCCTCTTTTCCCTCATACACATGTCAACTTATTTTCCCTTCTTTTCCCTCCCTCCCTCCCTTCGTTCCCCTCATACACCTTTCTTTCCCAGTGACATCACAGAGGGCCATAACTTTTGTGGCACAAACGGATAGGTAAACATACTTTGACTTATATACAGGCAGTCCCCGAGTTGCAAACATCTGACTTACAAATCATTTACAGTTAAGAACAGGGCTGACAACAGGAAGTGAGAGAAATCTACCTCTTGGAATGGAAATTCACTCCTGAAAGAGTTATTATCAGAAGGAAGGTTAATCACCAATCACTGTTTCCACAATAAGCCACATTTCCCAAAATCCAATTATCACAGGGACAGAAAGTGAGGCGGGATCTTCTGAATAGGGGCACACTCAGCAAAACAATCTCTATAAGGGTGTTGATCCTTCGCTATGTTATCCAAAACTTAAAAAAACACAGTAGAGTCTCACTTATCCAATGTAAACGGGCCGGCAGAATGTTGGATAAGCAAATATGTTGGATAATAAGGAGAGATTAAGGAAAAGCCCATTAAACATCAAATTAGGTTATGGTTTTACAAATTAAGCACCAAAACATTATGTTAATACAACAAATTTGACAGAAAAAGTAGTTCAATACGCAGTAATCCTATGTAGTAATTACTGTATTTACGAATTTAGCACCAAAATATCACGATGTATTGAAAACATTGACTACAAAAATGTGTTGGATAATCCAGAACGTTGGATAAGCGAGTGTTGGATAAGTGAGACTCTATTGTACACATTTTTGGCTGGAGTTACACTTAACAAATGTGCCTCTTCTGACTCACAAACCAATTCCGCTTAGGAACAAACCTACAAAATCTATCTTGTTCATAACTCAGGGACTGCCTGTACAGATGTAGATACACTAATCTGCCAATAATAATAACTTTATTTTTGCACTCTGCCTCCATCTCCACGAAGGGACTTGGGCGGCTTACATATGGCACAAGGTGCCTAAAACAATGCATAAAATAAACACACAGTACAGTACAATACAAAACAAAACCACTAGTATATAAAACAACAAATTGAGCTCAGAATAGCGCCAGTATTATGACAGTATGTCATTTGTCATAAATGCACAATCCGCAAATGTTTCACCTACAAAGGGGAAAAGACAGCTGTTTGCTTGTAAACCTGTTGCATTAATACTATCAAAGTATCTAACGAAGTGGATTGAAATCCCTAGAAACTCCTCCATGATTAGTTAGCCTTAAAGGTGCTGCTAGAGTTGTCTTTTTTGATGCAACAGGAGACTAAACATGGCTGCTCCTTTCAAAAAGCACACACAGATGTATGGGAAGAGGTCGGTTGTCTTACCCTGCGGGAACATGAGGATGGCCTGAGGGGAGGTGTGGACGGGGAGCGAATGGGTCCGTTGCACAGAACTGCGGCTCTGGCCAGGCATGCTGTTACTGCCCCCGGGGTTGGCAAACCACAGGTTCTGAGGGAGAAAGAAAGCCAAGTTTAAACAGCAACACCCACAAAACAAGAGATACCTTTATGAGGCCCAGCCAAAAATGCGCAACACACATCATGCAAGCTTTCGAACTGCCACTGGCAAAGGAATTACCATATTTACTGAATCTAATGCTCACTTTTTTTGGCTAAATGACCTTGCCAAAATTGGGTGCACATTAGATCTGCGTAATACAGTTATCTTAGTGTTTATTTATTTACATCACTTTTACCCCGCCTTTCTCTCCGAGGAGACTCAAAGCGGCTTACAGTAAATAGGCAAAAATTCAATGCCTAAAAACAATGTAAAAACAACAACTCATATAAAACAATCTACAAAACAACAGTTCATATACCATTACAAAATAAAGTCACATTATATAAAATTTTAAGAATGTCCAAGATTAAAATCCATTCATCCAGAATCCTCAAGTCTTTGTACAGGTCATGTAAAGTCCATGTTGAGCCAAAGCAAAAGGGGAAGCTGCTTCAGGAGCTCCTCCTTGAGGGAATGTCATTTTTAACTAAATAATAATAATGATAACAACAAAGCTTTATTTGTATCCCGCCACCATCTTCCAGTAGGGACTTGGGGCGGCTCACAGAAAGCACTCAAAAGTGCAACAATATATACAAATATAAAAATACCAAAAAATTAATAACAATAAAACTAACCCAATTTGACATTAAAACAGCAATACAACCTCTATTAATTTAAAATATACCGTATAATAATAATAATAATAATAATAATAATAATAATAATAATAATAATAAAACTTTATTTGTACCAGCGCCACCATCTCCCCACGGGGACTCGGGGAGGCTCACATGGGGCAAGGCCCAACTAGCACAATTTACAAAAACAACAGCATAAATACATTGAACAATATACAAAAAATAATAAAACACACTAAGACAATAAAACAAGAGTTAATACAGCAGTAAATCAATCAACCACCAAGTACAATTCAGTCTAATACTCGAGTATAAGCCGACCCGGATATAAGCCGAGGCACCTAATTTTACCACAAAAACTGGGAAAACTTATTGACTCGAGTAGAAGACGAGGGTGGGAAATGTAGCAGCTACGGGTCAAATTCAAAAACAAAAATAGATATTAATAAAATTGCATTATTTGAGGCATCAGTAGGTTAAATGTTTTTGAATATTTATAGGTAAAGGTTTTCCCCTGACGTTAAGTCCAGTTGTGACCGACTCTGGGGGTTGGTGCTCATCTCCATTTCTAAGCCGAAGGTCGGCGGTTCAAATCTGGGGAGCGGGATGAGCTCCCGCAGCTAGCCCCAGCTTCTGCCAAACTAGCAGTATGAAAACATGCAAATGCAAGTAGATCAATAGGTACAGCTCCGGTGGGAAGGTAATGGCACTGCATGCAGTCATGCCAATGGCCACATGACCTTGGAGGTGTCTACGGACAACGCCGGTTATTTGGCTTAGAAATGGAGATGAGCACCAACCCCCCAGAGTCGGACATGACTGGACTTAACGTCAGGGGAAAACTTTACCTTTTTATTAGATTTGATGGCGCATAAGACTGAAGTCTATACGGGTATAAATCATACAAGAGAAGGAGGACAAGGAAGAAGAAGAAGAGGGGGAGGAGGAAGAAGAGGAAAACTTATAACCAAATAAAAATGACTGATCATTCAACCGAAAACTGCCAATCCATTCCAAAGGGCCCATTGCTGCCCTCCTTCTTACCTGCCGCCCTTGGCTCCCCAGGTTTGGGCTGGCGAGCGCGTGGCGGGGGGAGACCCCTCCGATCCCTGCGGGGCTCAGGATCCCCAAGCGGCTGGGAGGGATGGCGCGGGGGGGCATCTGGAACTGCCGCTGTCCTCGGCGGGCCACCCCGACCCCCACAGAGCCAGCTATGGGGAGGGAGTTGGAACCGAAAGCCCATCTGGGAAAGGAGAGAAGAGGGGACAATGGGGGAAAAAAGAGACCAATGTAAAGTGATACCTTGACTTAAGAGTGTAATTCATTCTGTGACCGAGCTCATAACTTAAATGGCTCTTATGTCAAATCAGACTTCCCTGTTGAAATGCTATTAATCTGTTCCAGCCCCCCAAAAAAACACATCATTATTGTGTTGTCGAAGGCTTTCATGGCTGGGATCACAGGGTTGTTGTATGTCTTTCAACCTCTGAGGATGCCTGCCATAGATGTGGGCGAAACGTCAGGAGAGAATACTTCTGGAACATGGCCACACAGCCCGAAAGACATACAACAGCCCCACATCATTATTTTTGTTATGTTTTTATTTAAATGTCATCATAATTTGGCAACAACTTAATGGCTGGCCTAGGATAATGCTTCTTTTACTCATATAACTACTGGGGCATATGAGAGAAGACCACCTTGAGTTCAAACCTGCAGGGATGCATTGGGATAATGAGACTACCGTTTTGATGTTGAGCTGCAAGAACCCACAAAGAGCTAAACTGAACATCCTCTTAAGTTTATTTTATTTTTTACTTTAAGTTTTATTTCCTTAGTAGCTTGGGTACCCAGTGTTGCCCGGGATATTTCAAAAAGTCAATTTTTAATTGTACAGAATGCATAAGGTTGTGGGTGAACTATAACTGACATCATGCCAGGTTAACTCCGAGAAACTCCATCAGTGCTTAAAGTTTGTGATGTTGGGCAAGTTCAGTGGTTCTCAACCTGTGGGTCCCCAGGTGTTTTGGCCTACAACTCCCAGAAATTCCAGCCAGTTTATCAGCTGTTAGGATTTCTGGGAGTTGAAGGTAAAAACATTGAAGGGGCCGGGCTGTGGCGCAGGCTGGTGAGCAGCCTGCTGTAATAAATCACTCTGACCATGAGGTCATGAGTTCAAGGCCAGCCCATGGTGGGGTAAGCACCCGTCAATCAAAATAAATAAATAAATAAAAATTAGCCCCTGCTCGTTGCTGACCTAGCAACCCGAAAGATAGTTGCATCTATCAAGTAGGAAATAAGGTACCACTTATAAAAAAAGTGGGGAGGCAAGTTTAACTAATTTAAACTAATGATGATAGACTAACTAATGATGAAGCAGCTGCTCCCCCCTGTGGCCAAAATCGAACATCCCCTCAGAAGAAGGTTAAATTGCCTCTGCCTCTGTCTGTCTTGGTCTCTGTTTGATGTGTTTATGGGCATTGAATGTTTGCCCTATGTGTGTATAATGTGATCCGCCCTGAGTCCCCTTCAGGGTGAGAAGGGTGGAATATAAATACTGCAAATAAATAAATAAAACATCTGGAGACCCACAGGTTGAGAACCACTGCAACGGTTCCTTTCTGCTTCAAATGCGCCAAAGTAAATTCTGGTGTCTAGCAGTTGATTTAGTGCCACCCGTGTGACACTTTAATAAGCTTCAAGCAATGTACTTGAATCTTAAGAGGCACTTGGTTCAATGTCTTGACTTCATAATTTATTCTCAGGGAAGGGAAGAGAATTGGAAGGTTATAAGTCAATAACATAAGTTTCCGTTTCCTGCTATGAGTGGGAAACTTCAGTAAAATTCTTCAGCAATGATCAAGTGAACAACAGGTATCTGTGTAACCTGCCTATTTTAATCAGGATAGAAGTTCACTGATGATAGGCTCCTGGCCTCTCAGCTTTTCTACAATCTCCCAAAGCCATCGGATTGTAAAATAACAGCAATAAGGACAAGAGCAAGGGGCTTTCCTGGCTGCTCTCTTAAAGCCCTTCTTAAGATGGTGAACGGCGCACTCGCACTTGCTTGTAACTCAAATCAAAGCAAAAGAAAAACAGTGGCTCGAATCTCAAAAAGCCCATTAAGTCGGTTCACTCGCAAGTCAAGGTTTCATGGTAATATTTCTGAATTACCGTCATCTTATATATGAAGAATTTTCACACCCAGACCTGGATAGCCATGCATTTCATGTTGCTATGTGCCTTCGTGCCTCCTCCAATGTATGGTGACTCTCTCTTATGGTTATTTTATAAAGATATTTGAATTTAGATCTTTATAAAATGTGCTCAAAGTATTCCCCTTACCCAAATAATGGGCAGCCAACAGAGAGAGAGAGGGAGAGAGAGAGGGAAGAAACCAATCTGAAAGGATCGGCTGAGTAAACGGATCAAACTCAGGTGAGAGGCAGGAATATGCCATCCCACGCAAAGCCCTTTTGGGGTTTTGAAAAGCAATAAATGCCCCTTTCAAACTGCGTAGACAAAGAAAACATACACGCTCCACTGCCACAATGAGAGACGTTTTGTAGGATCCAGACTGAAGTGACAAGCTTCTCTTTGACACAAAAGAACTAATTTAACCAAAAAAAAGTTGTCACTATTGATGTGGTTTCGCTGAATTCATTAACAGGGTTTTCTTTTTTTCAAAAACGATGACTTCTGAGACAGCTTTGAGACGAGAATTCCGTTTAATTCCCTTCAACAAGTATTCTTTCTGCCATCAATTGAATGGCAGGTATATACACAGAGAGTCTAGCAGTGCTCATCTCTTGTCACAATTTTGCTTTAACAGGTGATGGGGATGAAAAGCACAGAAAGCTCCTTTGTGAACCCTCCGGCATTTAGGCTGGGATGCCTCTTTCAGCATGGACTCCAGGATCTTTTAAACCAGAGAAGTTTGGAATTGAAAAGGGAAAACTCTGAAAATACTATGCTTCTCATTCCCACCTCAAATCGTTTTGATAATCTCTCTTTGTGTTGTTTACCTGCCATTAAACTGACAGCAGAAAGAATACTTGCTGGAATGAGTAGAACTCGAATATGCTCAAAGCCATCTCATAAAAGGGTCTGATTAATTTTTTTGCAGAAAAAAAGTGAAGGAACATTTCCCCCAATCCTTTCGTCCTCCCTCTATTTATTTTTATTTATTTATTTCCAACATTTATATCCTGCCCTTCTCACCCGAAGGGACTCAGGGCAGCGTACAAAATTGGCAACAATTCGATGCCTACACATAATTAAAACAGCAATGAAAATCCAATAAAACAATTAAAACAATATAAAGATATAAAACATATGATTAAAATCAATTCCTCCAAAATCCTCGTGCTGTAGCCGTAAATCAGTCCGGATCATCTTTATCATTTAATCTTCGAAAGCCTGGGCACATAGCCATGTTTTCAGGGCTTTTCTAAAACTCAAAGTCTTTCACTATTGTAAGGTTGATGCTCTTATGGAGACCTCATGAATGGGAGACCTCCAAGTCAAACCACACAATAACAATAACAATAATGATTCTTTCTCCCACTCTGAACATCATTCCACAGGTATATAAACCCCACTTTGCTAATTTCCTACAGACCTCACACCTATGAGGATGACTGCCATAGATGCTGGCCAAATGTCAGGAGAGAATGCTTCTGAAACATGGCTATACAGCCCGGAAAACTCAGCAAGCCATAAAAGCCTTTGACAACACAAAAAGTGTGTTAAGTGTTATCCTATTTTCTAGGGAGTCATTTCTTCATATCTACATTCCACCTGCATTTTGGATTATGTGACCCACTGCTGCTGTCATTCAAGGCAGCTTTGCTAAACTGTAGTCATTCTATTATTATCATTATCATAATAATCATTCTCTTTGCCTTAGCCCAGTGATGGCCAACCTAGGACACGCATGTCAGCACTGACACGCCTAGCCATTTTTACTGACATGCTGCCGCATGCAGATTGATTGGATGACTAATGGCTTTTGTGGCCAAATTTGGTGTGATTTGGTCCAGTGGTTTTGTTGTTTACTCCATGGGAATTATGCATATTACATTTATATATATATATATATATATATATATATATATATATATATATATATCTCCAGCATTTATATCCCGCCCTTCTCACCCGAAGGGACTCAGGGCGGCGTACAAAATTGGCAACAATTCGATGCCTATACATAATTAAAACAGCAATAAAAATCCAATAAAACAATTAAAACAATATAAAAAATATAAAAACATATGATTAAAATCCATTCCTCCAAAATCCTCGTGCTGTAGCCGTAAATCAGTCCGGGTCGTCATTATCGTTTAATCTTCAAAAGCCTGAGCACATAGCCATGTTTTCAGGGCTTTTCTAAAACTCAAAAGGGTTGGGGCTTGCCGTATTTCTCTGGGGAGGGTGTTCCACAGCCGGGGAGCCACCACCAAGAAGGCCCTGTCCCTCGTCCCCACCAGCCGTGTCTGTGAGGCAGGTGGGACCGAGAGCAGGGCCTCTCCAGATGACCTTAGGGATCTTCCTGGCTCATAGGAGGAGATACGTTCGGACAAGTAGATTGGGCCAGAACCGTTTAGGGCTTTATAGGTCAAAACCAGCACTTTGAATTGGGCTCGGTAGCATATCGGCAGCCAGTGGAGCTGGCTAAGTAGGGAGGTGGTACGCTCCCTATAAGCCGCCCCAGTTATTAATCTGGCTGCCGCCCGTTGTACTAATTGGAGCTTCCGGGCCGTCTTCAAAGGCAACCCCACGTAGAGAGCGTTGCAGTAGTCCAAACGGGATGTAACCAGAGCGTGGACCACCGTGGCCAAGTCAGACCTCCCAAGGAACGGGCGCAGCTGGCGCACAAGTCTTAGTTGTGCAAAGGCTCCCCTGGCCACCGCCGAGACCTGGGGCTCCAGGCTCAGCGATGAGTCCAGGAGAAGAACCCCCAGACTGCGAACCTGTGTCTTCAGGGGGAGTGCGACCCTGTCCAACACAGGCTGTAACCCTATTCCCTGTTCAGCCTTGCGACTGACCAGGAGGACCTCTGTCTTGTCTGGATTCAGTTTCAATTTGTTTGCCCTCATCCAGTCCATATTCTATTATTATTGTAGTATATTATTATATGATTACTATTATATTATTATTATATTATTCATTATTCATGACTATATTGAAACTACAATAGAGAGAAATCAGCGTGGAAACTGCAAGAGGTACCAGAGATTGTTGTACATGGAAATAATGGTAGTAAATAGTTTTTGATTTATTAAATACAGTTATATATTACAATTATATATTTTTGTTATTTAAACTATATATATTGTGAAATTATGTTTTTTCTCTCGAAGTGACACACCACCCAAGTCATGCTAGGTTTTTTGATGAATTTTGACACACCAAGTGCAAAAGGTTGCCCATCATTGCCTTAGCCTATGCTTTGCTCCCCTAGACTCACCCCTTCTGCGGGCGGTAACCTTGCATGTCCAGCACAGCCTTCCTGGGAAAGGTCCGGAGCAACTTCAGCACCTGCTGCTTCCAAGACAAGAGCCGCTTCTTCTGTGTCTCTGTGAATGCCTTTGAGGACAGGATACAAGACGATGACAGTAAATACAATTGTAGGGGAAGGACTCCTCTGCATTCTCAAGAGCACCGAGCCTTTGGCAAACTGAACCTGGTACCAACCTCATGCATCAGGCATTTCTCTATAAGCTGTAGGTAACTGGTGATATTCTCCTCATCGGGCCGGGAGACCAGCAACTGCGTACACACTGCAGGGGAAGACAAGAAGGAAAGGGGTTATGTAGTTTGGTCTAGAGCAGGTATGGGCAAATTTCGGCCCTCCAGGTGATTTGAACTTCAACTCCCACAATTCCTAACAAGTTTGCCCACACTTGCTCTAGAGTGGGAGGAAGTAGAGCCTTCAAAATGCTTAAGGACATGGTGTTCCCTAGTAGAATTCATTATTCCAACTCCATACTCCACTACAGAGAGTAGACAAGGGCTATCTTTCATCTCTATTCCCTTCCCATGAGCCAAATCAACAAGTTTAATAATAATAATAATAATAATAATAATAATATAAGCCTTTATTAGTACCCCACCACCATCTCCCCAGGGGGACTCGGGGTGGCTCACAGAAGCACTACAGTGCCGCATCTGAACCACAATACACAGTATACAAATACACAAATATAAAATATATAGCATAGGTATAAAACAGCAATGTACGTAAAGTCCCATTAAAAATATAAGAATTATAAAATTCCTAAAATGCAATAAAACCTGCGAATAAGCTAACCATCAGCAATAAAGTTTGGAGTGGCACAATCGGGCCATTGGGCTGGCCACAATTACACAAGCTCAAAGGCCTGCCAGAAAACCCATGTTTTTAAACTCGTCCAAAAGGTTTGAAGGCTGGGGGCAAGTCTAATTTCTTTAGGTAGGGAATTCCAGAACTGGGCAGCCACTACCTTTCTCTGCATTTGAGACAGTGGTGGGAACAAGAGAAGGCCCTCTCCAGCAGATGCCAATGCTCGCGCTGGTTCGTAGGAGATGGTCTCAAAAGGATTTTGACCCAAATCGGGATTTTAATATTATTGTGTATATTGACTTTTATGACTGTTATTAATCATGTTGAAGTTTTACTGCTCGGTTTAATGTTTTATCTGATTTGTGTTGTCGTGTCTGGGCATGGCCCCATGTAAGCCGCTCCGAGTCCCTCCAGGGAGATGGGGCGGGATATAAGAATAAAATTATTATTATTATTATTATTATTATTATTATTATAGGTGGGACCTGAAGAGTGTAGGGCTTTATAGGTAATCACCTGCACTTAGAATTAGGCCCGGAAATTTGTTGGAAGCCAGTAGAGCTGCTTTAGGAGGAGCATGGTATACTCCCTAAAGCTCGGCTGCCAACCTTTGCACTAACTGCAATTTCTGAGTAGTCTTCAAAGGCAGTTTCACGTAGAGTGCATTACAGTTGTTCGTTCTGGATATAACTAAGGCATGTATACTACCATGGCCAAGTCAGGCTTTTCGAGGTATGGTCACAGCTGGCACACAAGTTTTACCTGTGCAAAGCACCCCCCCCCCCCCCCCCCAGCCACCGCCGACACCTGAGCTTCAAGCATCAGTGATGAATCCAAAAGGATCCAGGATGGCGGGATGTGACCCCATGGAGCACAGGTTGCCACCCTAGACTCTGATCGGCCTTGCGACTGACCAGAAGGACCTCTTGTCTTGCCTGGATTAAGTCTCAATTTGTTGGCCTTCATCCAGTCTATCACAGCTGCCAGGCACTGGTCTAGGATCCGGGGAGCTTCCTTGGATTGTGGTGGACAAGACTAATAGAGTTGTGTGTTATCTGTGTAGAGATGGCACCCAACTCCAAAACTCCTGATGAGCTCACCCAGTGGTTTCATGTAGATGTTAAATAGCATGGGGGGGGGGATAGAACCTTGCAGGACCCCACAGGCCAGGGGTCTGACCAGGAGTCTGCCAGCATCACCATCTGAGATGTCCTGGAGAATCCGCAGGGACATACTCCCCATATCTAGTCCTCTGCGGTCATCCACCAAGGCAACCAAAGCTGTCTCCGTTCGGTGACCAGCCTAAAAGCAGACTGCGAAGGATCAAAATAATCACTGCCATCCAAGAATCCCTGGAGCTGAGAAGCCACCACCTGCTCCAGAACTTTGCCCAGAAAAGGAAGGTTTGAAATAGGCCGGTTTAACCATAAATGATGCCAGTCTTTGGTATGGACGACAGTTTCTGATTAACTTTGGGGTTTTCCAGTGGTCTTGGGGACAAAACTATTGCATCTGGTGGCAGTTCTGAACTTGTTAGGTGGTTTGGGAGGCGAATATTTTGAAAGGTTGAATATGGGTTTGTGAACTGCAAACTGGGGCCTTGCTACAGACTGCCCTGTACTACAACTTCTTGCCTTCCATAATCTGTAATATTTCAGTTGTTCTTCAAGTACAGTACAATAGAGTTGGGTTCTGCTACCGGTCTGATTCCTGTCTGAATATATCCCTCAAATAGGAGCTCCTGAGGCAGCTTCCCCTTTTGTTTTGGCTCTGCACTAAGATTATCACATTACGCGAATCTAATGCACACCCTAATTTTTCCAAGATGATGTCACCAAAAAAAGTGAACATTAGATTTGAGTATAGTATGCTTCACCCACGACCTCAACCCCAAGGCCTCACCTTTGCCCATCACCCGGGTGAATTGCCCGGGGATGTCCCCTTCGGCGATAGGCGCGGCCCCCGATTCCCCATCACAAGGGGAGCCCGTTGAGGGTGGGAAGGCATCTGGGGTGGGCTCCTTGTCCTCAGGGCCCCCGCTCTTCTCCAAGCCCAGGGCAGGGGCTCCGTGCTGCTGTTCCGCTGCCAGCGGCGGGCCCTCCTTGGATGCTGCCGTGGCCTGCAGGGCATGGAAGGCTTTGATGGGGGTGATGACAATCTGCTGCAGTTCTTGGAGAGCATTCCACAAGTTCCCGCCTTCCAGGATGTCCTGCCAGGAACAAAGGAATGGGAGAGGAGAGAAGTAAGAAGAGATAGAACATGCTTGAGGAGAGGTACGCTGTGATCATCCTAGACTTCTTTGTCTACCAGTGTCCACTTCCCACGAGCCTCTGAAAAAGCTCTTCTGCACAATTCTCTTACCTTCTCCAGAGACTTCAACACACTCTGCCTTTCTCGCAACTTCTGGATACTCAGGGCAATTTTGTGCCTTGCTCCTTTGGTCACGTTCTGTGGGGAAGAAGAGGGAAGCAGGAAGAAAGAGAGGTGAAACACACCTGCCAGGGAACAGGAGGCATTTACAGATAGCCGCTCCCTGCACAAATACATGGCAAGCAAGTATGGCCCCCTCTGTTCATGATGCCCATGATAGAGATATAGGCAACTGGAGTTGAGGACACAATTTTCTGGACCGAACTTTCCAGGAGTTGCGCAAGCTGCCAAAAAATAAAATTTAAAAAGCCCCAAACTGGACAAATTTAGGAGGAAAAAGATCACTTGTTGACACAGCACTTAGCAAACTCCTAAAAAAACTCTTCAGGAATGTTCACAGAATCATAGTTGGAAGAGACCTCGTTGGGCCATCCAATCCAACCCCATTCAAGAAGCAGGAGAATCACATTCAAAGCACCCCTGACAGATGGCCATCCAGCCTCTGTTTCAAAGCCTTCCTCACACTCTGGGGCAGAGTGTTCCACTGCTGAACAGCTCTCACAGTCAGGAAGTTCTTCCACATGTTCAGGTTGTATCTCCTTTTTTGTAGTTTAAAGTTGTTGTTCCACTGTGTCCTAGTCTCCAGGGCAGCAGAAAACAAGCTTGCTCCCTCCTCCCTATGACTTCCCCTCATATCTCTATAAATGGCTCTCATCATGTCTCCTCTCAGCCTTCTCTTTTGCAGGCTAAACATGCCCCAGCTCTTTCAGCCACTCCTCGTAGGGCTTGTTCTCCAGACCCTTGATCATTTTAGTCATCCTCCTCTGGACACTTTCCAGCTTGCCAACATCTCCCTTCAATTGCGGTGCCCAGAATTGGACACAGTGTGATTCCAGGTGTGGTCTGACCAAGGCAGAATGGAGGGGTGGCATTACTTCCCTAGATCTAGGCACTAGTTTTCTATTTATGCAGGCCAAATCCCATTGGCCTTTTTAGCTGCCGCATCTCATTGCTGGCTCATGTTCACCTTCCTTCCCACGAGGACTCCAAGATCTTTTTCACACGTACTGCTGTTGAGCCAGGCTTACCCTATTCTGTATCTTTGCATTTCATTTGTTCTGCCTAAGTATCCTGCATCTGTCCTTGTTGAACTACATTTTGTTAGTTTGGGCCAATCATCTCTCTAATCTGTTCAGATCATTCTGAATTCTGCTCCTGTCTTCTGGAGTATTTATTAGCTATCCCTCCCAATTTGGTCTCTTCTGTATCCTTGATTATCATGCCTTCCTTTTTTTAAAAAATATTTTATTTATAGATTTATCAATCAAAATGTATAAGTATACATCCTTTCTCCTTTTTACATATTGTAGACAAGGGAGCATGCCATATTTTATACGAATGAACAGTAAAAAAAAAAGAATCAAACACACCTTTGAGCCTACTTTCTATCAGCTTTTAACTTTCCCCCATTACAACTTATACCACATATACCTCTACAACACATTTTATCTACTTATACATGTTTTATTTCATCATCATCATCATCATCATCATCATCATCATCATCATCATTATTATTTCTTTTTCCCCTCCTCACCTTACCCTTATTTTGTGCCACCTTCACCAGGACCAACCAACTCATCTTGTTTCACAAGTCCAAAATTTCATGGCTTCTGTGGCCGCCATGTACCCATTTCCCTCATTAAAGATATACTGTACTCAATAATTTTCCCCAAATTTTCCAAATGTCTGTTTAACTTAAAGTGAAATGGAAACAAACAGATGATCATGCCTTCTAACCCTTCATCTAAGTCATAATAAAGATGTTGAACAGAACCGGGCCCAGGACAGAACTCTATTACTGGCACTCCACTCATCACTTCCTTCCAGGAAGAGGAAGCATTGGGGAGAATCACCCACTGGGTTAGTTCGCTTAACCAAATACAGATCCATTTAATCGTAGTTTTGCCTAGACCACATTGGACTAGTTTGTTTGGCAGAAGGTCATGGAGGACCATGACTAAAATCCAGATACACTACATCCACAGTGTTCCCTGCATCTGCATCTTTCGAGGTTTACAAGTCTATGTTAACTTAGAAGTCATGCATTTAATAAGGTTTAGTCATCCATAGCTTCGTATTTCCACAGCAAGTCCACAGATGTATCCCTCATGGATACAGGACTGTAACATATACTGTAAGCTGTTCTGAGTCCCATTCAGGAGGAAAGTGGAACATAAGGCAATTAAATAACTATATAAAGTCCTTGTTGTGAAGTTTTCTAACGCCTTTGTATACCTGAGATTCCAGATGCTGCTCTGTGAGTGTCATCATTTCTTCATAGGTCATTTGGGAGAAGAGAGCTGCATATTTGTGGAGGCGAAGGCTCTTCAGCCAGGAAGGGACATCTGTAATGAGAGTGGTCAGGAGGTTAAGACATCTGTGACGATAAGCAAGGGCCATAATTTGCATCTTTCTGGATCCTATAACATTCCACCCCACTCTCATTCCCACAACTGTGTAAACATGCTTCATATCCAGAGCCCTGGATATTACTCTGAACAGCATCTGAAGAAATGGGTTGATATCCACGAACGCTCATGCTGAATCAAAAACTGGTCTTAAATGTGTTGCTGCAAGAATGGAGATGATGGACAGATATGGCCAAGGTAAGCGAGATAATAGAGAAACCCACATTAAGTCAAAATATATATGGGACACAACCTTAAGGCCACCTCATAATAGTATCCCATGTATATTCTGACTGAATGTGGATTTAGTATTTTATTTCTCAGGGATTACACCTTGAAAATATTTTTAATCCAAACTTTGCTTTTGCCATTTTATATAAGAGGCAACATTTTACCATACCATTGCTTATAATGGGACTTGAGTATTCATGGATTTGGGGATTCCTTTGGGGTCCTGGAACCAAACCCCAGCAGATGTCACATTGAGGAGAATGGGCAAGCTTATTTTCTGCTGCCCTGGAGACTAGAACACAATGGAACCATGGGTTCAAATTCCAGGGACAAAAACATTCCACCTAAACTTTAGGAAGAACCTCCTGACAGTCCGAGCTTTTCAACAGTGGAATATGTTGCTGGATGACCACTTGTCAGGAGGGATTGGACTGTATTTCTCTGCTTGGCAGAAAGGAGTTGGGTTGGATGGCCCTTAAGATCTCTTTCAACAGTAGTGGAATATAGACTACCTAGATGTTCAATAAAGTCTCCCTTTTGGGAGGTTTTTAAGCAGAGGCTGGATGTCCATCTGACGGGAGGGCTTTGATGGTGTTTTCCTGCCTGGCAGAAAGGGGGTTGAACTGGATATCCCTTGGGGTCCCTTCCAACCCTAGCAATCTATGATTCAACAGAGGCTAGGTGGCCATTTGTCAGGAGGGATAAGATTGTGTCTCTCTGCCTGGCAGAAGGGAGTGGGACTGGATTAGTCTTTTGGTTTCTTCCAACTCTAGGACTCTATTAGAAAGCGAAACAGGTGGCCCTTGATTCAGGAACGGCCTTCCCTTTCCGCTGCTCTTGTCCAGTCTATGTGATGATACCTTTCATGCCACTGCCATCCTCCTGAAAGGTGTTGCGACTCCCGGGCTGCTCCTCTGTCTGTTCGCTGCCGGAAGAGGCCACGCTGCTCTGGGGTGAGAGGGGCGCGTGCTCTCCACCAGAGATGAAGGCCGGCCGGGGGCCCATCTCCTCCACGCTCATCCACTCGCCGGGGACCTGCTGGCTGGTGGGGATGAGGGACATGGAGCGCTTCAGGGGGCTGGGGTGGATTTGGCAGGGGAATGCTGCAACCAGAAAGATGGAGAATTAGGATCTGTTCAAGGTTCGTGGCATGAAACCACTGATGGTGCGCCCCACATTCTGTATAAAAGCAGGCATGGGCAAACTTTGCCCCTCCAGGTGAGTTTGCCCATGGCTAGAGTAATAAACATAAACAGCTTCAAAATTACATAAGCCAACAAGTATTTTTCATTAAATACAATTTTATGTCATTCTTAGAGAGTTTTTTGTGCTGAATTCAGATCTGTGTTTTTTTTCTCTATTACGTGCAGTTTTTGCGATGAGGCTAATCAAATAATTAATGCATTTACGCACAAATATCAATCAGATTCTACTGATAGGTAAAGGTAAAGGTTTCCCTTGGCTTTAAGTCCAGTCATGTCTGACTCTGGGGGTTGGTGCTCATCTTCATTTCTAAGCCGAAGAGCCGGCGTTGTCCGTACACACCTCCAAGGTCATGTGGCCGGCATGACTGCATGGAGTGCCGTTACCTTCCCGCCGGAGCTGTACCTATTGATCTACTCACAATGGCATGTTTTCGAACTGCTAGGTTGGCAGGAGCTGGAGCTAACAGCGGCCACTCCCCCGGCTCCCAGGGTTTGAACCTGGGACCCTTCGGTCTCCAGCTCAGTACTTTAACGCACTTCGCCAATCAGTATGTAAATGCATTAATTATTAAATTAGCTTCATCGCAAAAACCACACGTGATAGAGAAAAAATAAACACAGATCTGAATTTAATGCAAAAAACTCTATAAGAATGACCTAAAATTATATCTGATGAAAAATACTTGCTGGCTTGTGTTACTCAAATATGATGCAAAATGTGCAGACTTTACAGTAGTCCGATGTAATAAACCATTCATCATATTTTTAAAAGTTGACATAATGGAAACCTTTTGGAAATAAAGATATATTTAAAATTAGCATAAAATTTATTTAAACTTTGTTACTCTCATTTTTGATGATTACAAAAAGTTTGATTTTGTTGGCTTGTATTATCAGAGTGCCACAAGGCATTACATTGTTCTCCCTAGAGGTTCACAGAGTAACACCAGCAATTGAAGAAGAGGCAGATCCCTGCCTCAAGGAACTTACAAGCCAGTGTGCTAGGCCACAGTGGCAGCAACCTAGGTTGTTTTGATGACTTTGCACATATAACAAAGTTGGCATACAGAACCATCAGAAAGCAAGGGTGTGACATCTCAGCCACGCACGTGGCCCATTTTGGAATCTTTTTGGGTTTCCGGATAAGAGATGCTCAACATGTATTGGGACTCAACCTGCAAGGACACAGCTCCCAGGTTGAGCTCCCTGAAAGACTGCACCTTCAACAGCCCCAGGCCAACATACCTGTGTTTGTGCTGCTCCCGATACTGTTGATGGCTGACGGCACAGAGCCCGAGGGGTGGAAGGACATGTGCCCATTTTCCCTGGGCGGCTTCTCCTGCCAGCCGTGGCCCAGTTCTCCCAGGCCCGTGTCTGCCGGCCCCGGCCATTCATCGGAGCCTTGGCGCGAGTGATAGGCTGTGTCGGGCCTCCCCCTGCCTTGGCTGGAGTAGTTGCCAGAGAAATGCTCCTCGAGGTGGTTGAGCCAGAGGGCCAGGGAGTTGCGGTCGTCCAGCGTGGTTGCTGGGTGGATGAGGGCATAGGAGAGGAGCTGCCTGCTCTCCTCGATGAAGCCATTGCTCTCAATGGAGTAGGCCAGCACCTTCTGCAAGAGCTTCATGTACTCCGACTTGGCGTCTGCATTGCCTGGCTGGAGAAGGGGTAGGTGGGAGAGGAGCAGGGAAACCACTTTTTCCTTTGGCTCTTGGTGCCACTGGCTGATGACAGCTGTTAAGAAAAGGGAGGTGGGTCAGGCGGGTATTTAATAAATCTGAAGGCCTGACAACAATGTACAGATGATTCAGGAAACTTCTCTACACCAAAGCTGGTTCCTCAAAGCAAGATACTTTCACAGTTTGGTACGTGTTTACATCAAACATGGGCAAACGTCATCCCTCCAGGTGTTCTAGACTTCAACTCCCACAATTCCTAACAGCCAGTAGGAAGGGACAACGTTTGTCCATGCTTGGTTTACATGGTGCCAATCCTGTACGTCAGGGGTGTTTAAACCCATTTTCATCAAGGGTCCCATCAGTTTTTATGGTTGCCTACAAAGGGCTGTTGAATCAATGAATGGAGAATCCGTGGATGTAGAGGGAGAACTATATATATATATTTTACATAATGATTGGTGCTCTTTCGTTTTTACCCAGTTTGGGTTCCCACACGTTATTGAACGACAATTCTCATCATTTTTGATTATCTGTCATGCGGATGGAGACAATGGGAATTGCAATCCAACAGCTTTTGTGCCTCTGAGTTTGGGGAAAGGTTAAAGGACATTTTAAAGTCAGACACCATAGCCACAAGCCTTGAGTTTGATACATGTGCTGGACATGATTTCCACAGAAGTAGCAATTCACGTCCAGCAGCAGCCAAAAGAAGTGGCATAATAAAGATAAACACATTAATCTCTTATGCCACAATCCATGTATTACAGAATGACACAGGACACTCTGTTGTTGTTGTTTAAAGGAAAACAAACCTCACATGAAATATGTTCTTTTTCATCGTTTGCTTGCCCAAACTTCCAGGAATTTAACATCATGAAGTTTATTACATTGAACACTCAACTGAACTAGATATTCCTGTGTAAACTATAGATGTATACAATACTTAAATACAAGACAGAAGTCTAAAACTAGAGGCAGCTTGGTGGGGTGGGGTGGGGTAAGGAGGTTAACTGAATGCTATGGCATTCACATAGATTAGTGAGATCTGATTGAACTTGTGAGGACATGGATGCCTTACTAGTGGCTCACTGAAAAAAGACAGATGCCACATGGTAATCACTGTCAATATTTATCTTTTATACACACTTAGGGTCCTCTTCAAAGTGGAGGAAGGTATATTCCTATATTTGTCACAACTCCATATACATTGAGAAATGTAGCAAATCCAGACAGCGCTCTGTTTACAACACATAGGTCAAGAAGGCATGTTCTTAAAACTGGGAGTAGCTGCAAATGTAAATATGCTTTGTGGAAAACTTTTGTCTTCCACCACAATATGTGTCAGATTACGCCAGGGGAATACATTCACAGATTTCTGTGAAATTGTGAGTAAGACAAAGGGAGTTGGGGAAGAATTCTCCCCTATATTCCTAGAAATCTGAAAGCGTCCTCTCTTAAAGGAAAGCCAAGACTGGATGACTGTGAGCAAGGAGTAATTGCCCACAGTTGTATGAAACTTAGATGTCCATCACCTTCTAAGGATTGAAGAAAGGGCTACAAAAACAGAATATCAACAATATAAGACTCAATAGCAATGCTTCCATGTTCAGGGGGAACACACCTGTCTGAAAATATGCAGCAAACTGACGAGCCCTACTTGCCTTCATGTCCTTTTTGTAGACTCAACAGAGCCCTGTTAGAGGAGATGATTTAGATCCAATCCTGCAAAATGTTTGGATAGACACCTAGCAATAATTTCTACATGAACCGGCTGCTTAGATCCAATCTTCTGGATATGAAAAAGTTAGCTTTAGGAAGTGGACGTCCGCCTTACCTGCGTTGTTGGCCTCGGACTCCAGGACATGGATCTCGGTGCAGTCTGCCAGTGAGTGCTCCAGGCACAGCTGCAGAAAGCGGGCTTGGGTGCGAGAGATGCGCTTGAGGAGGGAGAGCAGGGCCACCGTCTGCTCGCATTCATTCCAGCCTTTGAACCATCCTGTCAGGATGCCCACCTGGTCCCGGAACATCATGGTGCCTGGTGTCTTAGGGCTTCGTGACAATTTGCCCACAGCAAGAGTCAAGGGAAGCGCAGGGGTGGGGAAACCCCTCACATGTTTTCAACTTCAAGTCTTGGGGTTCTGCAGAAGGGCACAAACCAAAACGCTGGTCTCCCTGTTAGTAGGCAAACAGGATGGCATGGAAAGGCAGGCTTCACAGATGCAAAAGGCTGGTTCTCTCTGGGTTCCTTGAGATTCCTCCGCTTTATCAGGCAGCTTCAGATCCCCTGGCAAAAGACAATGCAAGCCAAGGTTTAGGATGGTGATGTCCCATATCAATGAATCCCCCAAAAGTAAACTAGAAATAGACTGCTCTTAAGCCTGCACTATTTATAATGCAGTAACAAGGGATTATTCAAAGCCAGAAATCTAGATCAGGCCTGCATAACCTGCAGCCCTGGGCTTCCAACTCCAAGAAGTCCTAGCCAGCTGTTCCAATACTCAGGAATTCTGGGAGCTTAAGTCCAAAACACCTAGAGGGCCGCAGGGTGTGCAGGCCTGATCTAGACTTTTAAAAGTTTGGAATGGACCACAAGAACCATCTACATATAATATTTTTCATGTTCATTTTATTGCATAAGCTGTGCTTAATATAAACACACACTTAATAAGTTGAGATATTGGCTAGGGAAGGGGTTGGCTACTGAGGCAGGCAATGTTTATGCTGGGCTACAGCCAGAAGCCAACAATAGAAGTGGTATCTAGTTTCTGGTTTGGGCCACTGTTGCGCTTTTTAGGAAAGGAAATTGAGGCTTTTGGGTGTAGGGATTCCACATCCGCACCACTTCTGGAGGGTTCAAGGAGTCCCTGTGCTATTTGGGGCTGAGCATGCAAACACTTAGAGAGCTACATGTGGCTTTCCACAGCCCTGGTTAGACTGAATGCCAAACTTCAGTCTAGACTGAATTCAGGTCAGTCTCCAGAGGAAGAGTAGAAAGTTGCCTCTGTCAAATCACATCAAGTTTATTATTACTGCAAAATAAATATAAATTAATGTGAACCTGATGGAACAGCATACCCAGTGCTTTAAAAACAACAGTAACAAACATACTTTTCTTACAGTAGCTTAAAAGACTACAAAGAATGGCAATACAAACAAACCAGAATAAATGGGCCTTGACTTTTTCAGCACGTGTTTTCTGTGGTTTGCTCCTCACCTTTTTGCTTTCATCAAACTCAGAAATGTAGGATCCCAACACAAAATGTACCTTTCTTTTGCACATTTTATCTCTGATTTCCCCCCCAAAGAGAAAGACCTTTAGAAACATCTGTGGAGGACTGGCACCAAACGAGAGGTTGGAAATCTACCAACATCTCCTCTGTTTACACCAAAGGAGTCATGTGGAAGTTAAAAGAGACGGAAAAGACAAAAAAAAAACAAAACATAAATCCAGCATTTCTATTTTGCACCAGTTAGGATGTGACTGGGAGAATGAGGATAAATGTAGCCAATTCCTTCTGACTCATCAGTGCAGCCAAAAGCATCAATAAGGAAGATATTGCATTTGGAAGTGCATCCCTCTTATAACAGCCCCCTGGATCCTGCCACAGGTTGAACAGTTATCTTTGATGAAGGAGGAAGAAAAGCAGCCTTTAAGGCCATAGTTCTATTAAAGCTCTTGCATAAAGAGAAAGAGAGAGCATTTGAATTTTTTTAAAAACAGAGGAAACGACTGTCTGGGTCCCTGGACGCTATAATTAGAGCTAAACTGAAGCAAGCATACTCCCCAAAGAAAACAGCCAGAAGTAGTCTGGAGGAACAGCAAGACAGCTGCCCTTAATTATATCTTCAAAAGAAGAAGACAACACATGACATGACATCCATGCCACATGCGTGAGCGAGGGGGACACGCTGTTCTGAAGGTGAGGATGAGAAGCGTGGGGAAGGATTGTCAGGACAAAGGGGAAGAAAGCCAAGCTGAAGACTGTTAATATCTGGAGGCTCTCCTCCGCCAACACATTCGCCCTACTTAAGCATAGCTACAAACCCACCAAGTTTTCAAAGATGACAGCAAAATCTTGGAAGCCTGATGTTTTGCTCTTGATCCATGTACTATAAAAGCACCAAAAAATTAGTAATTAAGAGTATGCCTCAGAGATGGAGAAAATGTTCCACATAAACAAGCCAGAGCTAGAACCACGAACATGGCATCATATTCTAGTGACTCAACTCGGTAGTGGAAATGTCCTCTGCAAAAAAAATATTAAATGGTGCTGGTCACTTCTTTCTTGATCCAAAGGTGACTAGTTAAAACCCAACAGTGGTTACACCCAAAAATAATTTTGCTGACATCGAAAGATGTAGAACATGCAGCCTATGGGTCTACTTCACCTGGCAATCCAGAAACATCCAGGAGAAACCTGGAAAAAGGTGGTTGCCATGTGTCCCAAGCCAGATGTGCAAACCAGAATATGTAAGAGGACGTTTCAACTCATCTCCAGCTTTCATAATTCAGAAATCTGAGGACTTGATTGACTCCACAGAACTATCCCAGTTCCAGAAGTCGTAAGGTATGTATGTGCCTGTCACTTTACAGCTATCCCACAAATTGCATAGGGCTTTTTTAGGCAAGGAAGACACCCATTCCTTCCTTGCCCATTCTTTCCTCTGAAACACGGCCTGGGAACCTGGGATATAATTTATAGTACCTGGTATTCCCTGATGGTTTTTCATTCAAGTCCTAAACAGGTCTTTCATTCAAGTCCCCTGCAAGAGGAAGAGCTAAGCCTAAATCCTAAGTCTTCTAGCCTTTCAAAACCATCTCCATAAAACAAAAACAACGTGGACAAGAAAGGAAAGTTGGCCCCAGAACTGATATTCTTCAGAACCTTTTTTATGCATGTGCGCTACTCTAACAGACAAAAAAAAAGGGGTCAGGTGCAAGAGAAAACAAAAATAAGTACCCTTTAAACTGAAAGAATACTGTAATAAGGTCCCCTTGAAGGGTTTGTTCATTGAATATTAGAAGAATGAGGAAGGTCTTGCCCTGCCCAAGATGGAATGATTACATGTAGTGCAAATAACAGAGGCAAGGGATGCCCTGGAATATTCCACTACCACCAAGTTCACAGAGGTCAATGGTCTTTGGAGAAAAATACCAGCATTCTTTAGCCTTCTCCTTAAAATACAGTGAGTGAACCTGAAGCTCTCCTAACAGCATCCAAATCTAATTTCCATCGTTCGTAGATAACCAGTGGTGAGATATAATCGGAACAGGGATTTTTCAACATAAGAGGGAAAATGTTTTTCCATCCATGATTGAAAGTTACATAGATAGTACAGGAAATAAAATCGGGCCACCATAATCACTTCTAATGCTGTATGAAGAGTATAATAGTGAAGCCAATGAACTCTACTTGTCACAAAGAGATCATTTGCCAAAGTTTCTTGAGAAAACACAATCACTGATGGAGTTTATGCTGACCTGTCATGTAAGCAAAGAATCCTTGCACAAGCCTAGCTCTCTCTCACACACACACACACAAAGCAGTTTCCCCTATGGCACCACATGCAATTGAACCGGCGGCTCAGATAGCCAATTACCTGCCAATCTGGGCCTATCGCACTTGCCATCATTCATACCACACATGCAAAGCAGCTGATGGGATGACAGACTGGTGATCAGCAGTACTCCAGTTTCCTCATGCACTCAATTCTGATTCCCCCGACACTGCAGAATTCAGCAAATATAAAACCACGCTGAGTTTTGTGATTTATTTTTTCCGGAGTAGGAAAGCCACTGCTAAAAGATACACATATCAAAACAGATTGCCATAGACAGTATGGGTTGAGGCCAATTTGCTGCAAATGAGGGTTAATAACAGAACGATTGCATGTCACAAACATTCAGTGGCCACACACCATTATTTAACATAATACAATTTAAGCAAGAAGGCGATGGGGGTGGGGACCACATATGTAAAAACCATAAGGTTCAACTGACAAAGAACCCAAGAAACTTCTATATTGTGGCTGGTTTCCCACTAAAACCCAAAAGGAGCAGAGCCATCCAGAGGGCATTTTCCTTGAAGACTCATATGTTGTGCTCAACATCCGCAGTGGCAAAAAACAGTCAATCCATAAATAACAAAGCAATGAATTGTGGTGTGGTGAGAAGTCAATTTGTTAACAACACCTTTGCAACATAAACTAATGATACATGTCACAAAGAAAAGGGGAGGGACAAAGGAACAGGGAGAACCTGGTTGAGTTACAATACGAACTATGAAAAGACCAAAACAAAGTCCACCAATTAACCAGCACTACATTAAGAGAAGCAAAGATGGGAAACTTCCTAGTATAAAGAGAAGATTCAACATTATGACAATGTCAAAGCAATCACATATATCATCTAAGAGGGAAAGTAGCCTTAGTACTGTAGAGACAGTTCAAGTGAGTTGCTATGAGTTTTCTGGGTTGTATGGCCATGTTTCAGAAGCATTCTCTCTTGACATTTCACCCACATCTATGGCAGGCATCCTCAGAGTTTGTGACATCTGTTGGAAACTGGGCAAGCAAGGTTTATATAACTGTGGAATGTCCAGGGTGGGAGAAAGAACTCTAGCTTGTTTGAGGCAAGTGTGAATGTTGCAACCAGATAAGTCAGCCATAGCAGAGCACCTGATGAACCAACCTGGGCACAGCATATCATTTGAGAACACAGAAATGCTGGGCCACTCTAACAACCACCATGTCAGACTACACTTTCAATCACTTGAGCTATGTGCTGCCAAAGGCTTTCATGGCTGGAATCACTGGGTTGCTGTGAGTTTTCTGGGCTGTATGGCCATGTTCCAGAAGCATTCTTTCCTGACGTTTCGCCCACATCTTTGTTTGAACTCTTGTCTGTTTGAGGCAAGTGGGAACCTTGATTAGCACTGAATGGCTTTGCAGCTTCAAAGCCTGACTGTTTCCTACCCAGGGGGAATTCTTTGTTGGGAGGTGTTAGCTGGCCCTGATTGCTTCCTGCCTGGAATTCTCCTGTTTTCTGAGTGGTGTTCTTTATTTACTGTGCTGATTTTAGAGTTTAAAAAAATACTGATAGCCAGATTTTATTCATTCTCATGGTTTCCTCCTTTTCTGATGAAATTGTCCACATGCTTGTGGATTTTATTTGCTTCTCTGTGTAGTCTGACATGGTGGTTGTTATAGTGGCCTAGCATTTCTGTGTTCTCAAATAATATGCTGTGCTCAAGTTGGTTCATCAGGTGCTCTGCTATGGCTGACTTCTCTGGATGCAACATTCACACCTGCCTCAAACAGACAAGAGTTCCACAGATATATAAACCTCGCTTGCCCAGTTTCCAACAGACTTCACAACCTCTGAGGATGCCTGCCAAAGATGTGGGCGAAATGTCAGGAAAGAATGCTTCTGGAACATGGCCATGCAGCCCAGAAAACTCACAGCAACCGAATTATTTTGGACATGAAAGCCTCCAACAGCACACAGTTCAAGTGATTGAAAGCGAGAAGTTTAAGTGATTGATATTAGAAGAATTATATAGCTCAGGTCAAGATAGAACTGTCCTTTTCCCAAGTTCCCATTTGTGTATGATTATTAAAGGACGTGAAATCCCACCAGTCTCAGAACCAAGAGGATGTCTTTATTGGAGCAAAGATGGATATGAATCAGCAGAGAAGATCTGAACATGTAATTTGTTGCCATAAGAACCTATTCATAAGAATGTTCTTGTGCCTTCTTGAAGAACCCCTTCAAAACTCACAGAAACGTTCTCATCGGACAAGAAGAACCTTCCAAATGGGATCTTTGAATGCATAGCATTGTAACAAAACAGATTCAGTCTTGGGAGGAGTGTGGAGACAACATTTTCGAGGTTATCACCAGATCTTTAAACTTGTGACCCTGGCAGAAAAAGACTAGGGAAGCTGTTTGCTGAGGTGGGGAAGTTCACTATGGAAAGATCCTGAAAGTGAAATGGAGGTAAAAGACCAAATAAAAGTTCCTGGATAACCAAGTTAATAGCTAATGTCCTAAACAGAAGAATGGACAAGGAAGCCTCAACTTTATTTTTTTTATTTTTTAAAAAAAAACTGCAGCATATGGGTGCAAAGGGAAAAGCTGTCAGTTAACAGCAGGAAGCCCCTGGGATTAAGGGACCAGGAGACAAGAAAAGGGAAAAAGAGCTCAACTCTAAAGGGAGGTGTTAATTTCAAGCTAAAGGTGTCGATACTGCTGCAAGGAGAAGAGAGGAAGTAAACTTCATTTAGGATTGGATCTCAGTTAGAAAGAAGCAGCTGGCATTATTCATGGCACAGGGAGGAGGAGGAGAAGCCTGGCTTCAGAGAAATACAACTACAAACTTAATTTAAAAATAGAAACCATCTGTTTTAAGGATAGAAGCAGGCAAGATCCATTCCAAGTCTATGACTGTAACCTAGAATGCTTCCTCTCTTTGGGAAGGAAGATGAGGCTAATGCAAAGGATGGATAATAAAGCTGATGAAAAGTTCATCCTGCACATTTAACTGCTATACAGTGGCTAAGGAAGCAAGGCCTGAGGGCAACAGCATGCCCATTGTTCCCATTACCCAGAAGCTTATAGCTTGATTTGTGCTGCCTGCGAATGTAAGGGTTCTACTTATCCATCTCAGGCTCAGGTAGACCTTTCCAAACTACAGAGTTTACCAAACTTTTAAAAAGAGGAGGGAAGAAGAGGGTCCTAGTAACTAACCTTTATGACAATACTAGCTTGGGTTTTATAACAACATCTGTTATAGAACTCCAATATGCCGATAACTTTGTTTGTGCCCATTCAGAAGAAGATCTACCCTGTTTCCCCTAAAATAAGACATCCCCAGAAAATAAGACCTAGTAGAGGTTTTGCTGAATTGCTAAATATAAGGCCTCCCCTGAAAGTAAGACCTAGCAAAGTTTTTGTTTGGAAGCATGCCCGCCGAACAGAACACCAGAGCATGTAGGATCAGTAAATGTACCTACCATAGAGTGTTAAACATGGAAATAATGGTAGTAACAAGAAATTTTTGATAGGATTCACAGTTTGTCTGGTTATGCTGGTTTGTGATGACAACTACTGTACAGTATATAATAAACGTTCTTTTTTTTGTTCAACAATAAATGTGAATACTTTTTCATGGAAAAATAAGACATCCCCTGAAAATAAGACCTAGAGCATCTTTGGGAGCAAAAATTAATATAAGACACTGTCTTATTTTCGGGGAAACACGGTACAAGCCACTCTAAACACCTTTGCAGAAGCATACAAAAAACTCGGCCTCTCATTGAACATTGAGAAAACCAAAGTGCTCTTCCAGCAGTCACCAGCCAATCCTTCTGCAATGCCAGAAATACAGATTAATGGTGAAATATTAGAACATTTCCGCTCCCTTGGCAGCCACCTCTCTACAAAAATCAACATTGACACTGAAATACAACACCGCCTGAGCTCTGCGAGTGCAGCATTCTTCCGAGTGAAGCAGAGTGTTTGAGGATCAGGACCTCCGTAGGGAGACCAAGGTGCTTGTCTATAAAGCTATTGTCCTCCCAAGCCTGTTATATGCCTACGAAAGGTGGACTGTCTACAGATGTCACACTCAACTCCTGGAACGATCCTATCAGCATTGGCTCCGAAAAATCCTGCAAATCTCTTGGGAAGACAGGTGGAGAAATGTCAGCTTGCTGGAAGAAGCAAAACCCACTAGCACTGAACCGATGCTCCTATGTTATCAACTCCGCTGGACTGGCCATGTTGTCTGAATGCTCGATCACCATCTCCAAAGTAGTTACTATACTACCAACTAAAGAACAGAAAATGGAATGTTGGTGGACAGGAAAAGAGATTTAAAGAAGGGTTTAAAGCTAACCTCAAAAACTGTGGCATGGACACCGAGAACTGGGAAGGCCTGGCCCTTGAACGCTCTAACTGGAGGTCAGCTGTGACCAGCAGTGCAGTGGAATTTGAAGAAGTACAACTGGAGGGTGAAAGGAAGAAATGTGCCAAGAGGAAGGCGCGTCAAGCCAACCCTGACTGGGACCGCCTTCCACCTGGCAACAGATGCCCTCACTGTAGAAGAACATGCAGGCCAAGAATAGGACTCCACAGTCACCTACGTACCCACTGCCAAGACACTACACTTGAAAGGCCATCATACTTGGACGAGGGATCGCCTAAGAAGAAGACGACTAGCTTGGGTGCACGACGATGCCTGGATTATTTGAAAAAGGCAATTTTTTAAATGTACAAAATGCATAAGGTTGTGGATTAACTACAACTGACATCATGCCAGGTCAACCCCAAGAAATTCCATCAGTATTTAAAATTTGTTATGTTGGGCAAGTTTGCTCTGAATACACCATCGGTGTTCAGTGTGCTCTCTGGCTGTAGGGTAAACTACAACAACCACTATGGTGAGCCAGTTCTCACAAATCCCTCCAGTAGGTTGAGTTTGTCATGGGGGTTCTGTGTGCCACTCATCAGTGGTCACAGTTTCTCTGATTGTGAGTGAACTACAACTCCCAGAAACGAAGGTCAGTTCCCACCAAACCCCTCCAGTAATCAAATTTTGGCGTATCAGGTATGTGTGCCAAGTTTGGTCCAATCCCATCTTTGGTGGAGTTCAAAGTGCTCATTGATTGCAGGTAAACTATACATCCCAGTACCTACAACTCCAAAATGTCCAGGCCAATTTTCCCCTCTAAACCCGCCAGTATTCAGATTTGGGCGTATCGAGTATGCATACCAAGTTTGCTCCAGATCCATCATTGCTTGGGTTCATCGTACACTCTGGCTGTAGGTGAACTACAACTCGGGTTAAATCCCTCCAAAGACCTCCAGGAGACGGGTGCAGCCTTGTTAGTGTTTTGCAACAAAAACAACAACGCAAATTCCACACCAATGGAGAGAGTAAAGAACATTGAAATGTCTGTGGTGGAGGAAAAACAGAAAATCTAGGATGAAATTGTCCCCGTATGAAAGCCTTCACTTGGGTGGTGGTCAGGATGGCGTCTGTGGAGGACATTGGCAGGGCTCTTGGACATGTTCGTGGCGCTATTACCTGCAATGTCATTTGAGGAGGGCCATTGGTATCTCCTGAGGAGCTGAAGCTATAGCTGTTTGTGGAAGTGGGAGCTTGTTTGTGTAAGTGGACACCCCAGCCACATACACATACATATTTTCACTTTTATTATGTGTATAGATATTACTGGTAGTGTGCCTAGCTAGATATATCAGCTGCTGGGAACACAGGTGGGAGGACACTGCTCAGCGCACTTTCTGATGGCGGGCTTCCCGGTGGCATCACACGCAGAGGGCCGCTTCGCCTGGACATCGATTCCAAAGAAAACTTGTTAATCTTTAAGTGGCCACAAGACGCATTGTTGTTTTTGCTGCAAAAGACTAACAAGGCTGCACCCGTCTCCCTGGAAATTTCCAGAAGCAACTGGCTCACCAGAAGTTAGACCACATGGGTCTTTGGCTTGGTTCAGCAGGGCTTTTTCTTACAAAAGGAACCCAAATCATCAACTAGAGAGGAGAAAACAAGGGATGTTTATAGGAAGCACTAAGAAAAAAGAGGAAGGGATGCCTATTAAAAGTCTACAGATAAGCAATGAATGCAGTTCTTCCTAATATTCAGGTGGAATCTCCTTTCCTGTAATTTGAACCCATTACATTGAGCCCTAGTTTCTAGGACAGCAGGAAACAAGCCTGCTTTGATAATTTGGATTTTATATGGCAGATTCCTTATGACAGTGGTTTTCAACATGGGGTCCCCAGGTGATTTTGGCCTACAATTCCCAGAAATCCCAGACAGTTTACCAGCTGCTAGGTTGAAGGCCAAAAACATCTGGGGACCCCACTGCCTTAGGACATCCTTTTGCATATTTATACATGGCTTTCAAGTCTCCTCCCAACCTTCTCTTCTGCAGGCTAAACAGACCCAGTTCTTTAATAAACTCTTCATAGGGATTCACGGTCTCCAGAGCATTGATCCTCCTCTGGACACCTTCCAGCTTAGAGTCAATATCTCTTCTCAACTGTGGTGCCCAAAATTGGACACAGGATTTCAGATAAAGAGGTCTAACCAAAGCTCTGGTTCTGTTTTGGTGTTTGACTAAAATTTAAGAGCCCTTTCACTTGGACTGTTTTCATAAATTGTGAAGACAGGAAAGGATCTGTCTGTATTACATCCACATTGAACCGGATTATATGGCAGTGGGGACTCAGATAACCAAGTTCAAAGCAGATATTGTGGATTATCTGCTTTGATATTCTGTGTTATATGGCTGTGTGGAAGGGCCCTGAGTAGAAGCCTGAGGTGGTCCCAACAGTAGGATATTCCCTCTATTATTATTATTATTATTATTATTATTATTAACATCATTTCATTTTTACTATCTCAAAGGGGACTCAGGCCCCTTAGAATCATAGAATCCTACAGTTGGAAGAGACCTCGTGGACCATCCAGTCCAACTCCATTCTGCCAAGAAGCAGGAAAATCGCATTTGAAGCCCCCCTGACAGATGGCCATCCAGCCTCTGCTTAAAAGCCTCCAAAGAAGGAGCCTCCACCACACTCCAGGGCAGAGAGTTCCACTACTGAACAGCTCTCTCACACAGTGAGGAAGTTCTTCGTCATGTTCAGGCGGAATCTCTTTTCCTGTAGTTTGAAGCCACAGTTCTGCATCCTAGTCTCCTTGTTCCCCATGAGGACTCCAAGACCTTTTTCACACGTACTGCTGTTGAGCCAGGCGTCCCTCATTCTGTATCTTTGAATTTCATTTTTTCTGACTAAATGGAGTATCTTGCATTTGTCCCTGTTGAACTTAATTGTGTTAATTTTGGCCATTCACCTCTCTAATCTGCGAATATCGTTTTGAATTTTGCCCCTGTCTTCTGGAGTATTGGCTCTCCCTCCCAATTTGGTCCCGTCTGCAAACTTGATGATCATGCCTTCTAACCCTTCATCTAAGGGCCCTTCCACACAGCCCTATATCCCAGAGTATCAAGGCAGAAAATCCTACATTATCTGAACGTGGACTCAGATAACCCAGTTCAAAGCAGATATTGTGGGATTTTCTGCCTTGATATTCTGGGATATAGGGCTGTGTGGAAGGGCCCCAAGTCATTAATAAACATGCTGAACAGAACTGGGCCCAGGACAGAACTCGTCTTATGGCACTTCACTCGTCACTTCTTTCAGGATGAAGAGGCCTTCTCGGTCGTGGCCCCCGGCTTTAATTCATTCCAGGATGAAGAGGAAACATTTGTAGAGCAGGTAGAATATTCCCTCCATTCTCATTATTACCTTTATTTTGCACCCCACAGCAGAAGAAAATCCCACATTATCTGCTTTGAAGTTTTATTTTTTCCCGTGTCAGGAGCAACTTGAGTCGCCTCTTTAGTGAGAGAATTGGCCGTCGGCAAGGACGTTGCCCAGGGGATGTTTTTACCATCCTTGTGGGAGGCTTCTCCCATGTCCCCGCATGGAGCTGGAGCTGATAGACGGAGCTCATCCGCACTCTCCCCAGGTGGGATTCGAACCTGGCAGCCTTCAGGTCAGCAACCCAACCTTCAAGTCTCTTAGTCAACTATGCCATCTGGGGGCTCCAGATGTTTTATTATTATTATTATTATTATTAAGTTTATTATTATTATTATTATTATTAGGAAGTATTGGGGAGCAGGTAGGATATTCCCGCCATTCTCATTATTACCTTGATTTTGCCTTTCTCCATCACAATTATTATGCTCCTCGACCTTTTGTACTGGTAGCTCTTCTCCTGATTCCTGATTACTTGATATTATTCAGGACTCTTCCCTACCTAATGTGACCTTAAATGATTCTAATGCACTTTATCTATTTACGAATTTGTTACTCATAATGTGCACCTTGCTTATTCACTATTGCAACCTCATTGTTTTTAATCTGATTTTTTAATTCTGTGTTGTGTTTTTTCGCCTATTGTGTATATTTTATTATTGGTTTTTGTTGTTGTCGTTTGATGTTTCATATTTTATCATTGCTTGTACAGTAGAGTCTCACTTATCCAACATAAATGGGCTGGCAGAACGTTGGATAAGCGAATATGTTGGATAATAAAGAGAGATTAAGAAAAAGCCTATTAGACATCAAAATAGGTTATGATTTTACAAATTAAGCACCAAAACATCATGTTATGCAACAAATTTGACAGAAAAAGTAGTTCAATACGCAGTAATGTTAAGTTGCAATTACTGTATTTACAAATTTAGCACCAAAATATCACGATATATTAAAAACATTGACTACAAAAATGTGTTGGATAATCCAGAACGTTGGATAAGCGAGTGTTGGATAAGTGAGACTCTACTGTATTTTGATTTTGCTGTAAGCCGACCTGAGTCCCCTTCGGGGGAGATGGAGGCGGGATATAAAAATAAAGTTATTATTATTATTATTATTATATAAATAAACTTATAACTGTTTTATTGCTGTGTTTTGAGATTTGATTGTTTTATCGAGCAAGGCCCCATGTAAGCCGCCCCGAGTCCCTTCGGGGAGATGGGGTGGGGTATAAAAATGAAGTTATTATTATTATTATATAAATAAACTTATTATTTGCACCCTACAGCTGAATAAAATCCCACATTATCTGCTCCGAAGTGGAATATATGTCAGTGTGGACTCAGATAACTCAGTTCAAAGCAGATATTGTGGGATTTTCTGCCTTGATATTCTGGGTTATAGGACTGTGTGGAAGGGCTCCCTGTCACCTGGGGTCCTTCAGGTGTGTCTTTTGGGGGGTCTCTCTCCCTTGGCCCCAAAGGCTAGCCATAGCCAAGCTCCCCATAATCAGTCCCAGGTGGAGGGAGGGGCGTGCCTTTCCTCTTGGGGAGCGGGGCTGAGCCAGGGGGCGTGGCCCTGCGTGGCCCCTCCCCTTTGTGGGCGGGGCCTGCCTCGCCTCCTGAGGGGCCCCAGCGGAGTGAGGGGACCGTGGTGGCGGGGAGCCAAACCCCGCTCCGAGCCGCCTTCTCCCTCTCTCCTGCCCCCCTCCGCTTCCCTCCGGGAGAGCCACTCACCGCCACGCCGCGGCCCGTTGCTCTTCCTCCTCCTCCTCCGGCCAAAGAGACCCCCACATAGGCACTCACACAGGCTCCTCTAAGGGCGGCGGGGCGACGTCACAACGCACGGCGACGTCGGCACGCACACTCCCCACAACGCGCATGCGCCAGTCCCCATCCCCCAGGGTACGTCTTCCCCCTTCTTTCCTCCCATTGGCTAGCGCCAGCCCTCTCTCCAGACATACAGCTCCAGGAGCCAATCGGAACGCCGTCAGGAAAAAATCTCCAACTTCATCTCCTAATCGAAAACGGGTCTTTTTTTTTCTATCCCGCCTCCGCGGCTCAGACGGACGTCTTCAGTAGCCAATGAAAACGTTGCTAAGGATTTCCGCTTCCAATAGAAAAGCGCTTTCTATTTTTTAAGACCTCCCACCACCACGGCGTCCTCTCCTTTTTTGAGCCCCCTTCAACTTCTTTCCACATTTCCCCGCCCCCTTTTCCCCATTTCGCCAATGAGATGTTTACAAAGGCGGGCTTTGTCCGCGAGGTGTTGCCTGAGCGGCCAATAGGGAGCGAGGGGATGGAATGGGGGCGTGGCTTCAGGCGTGGCGTTCGTTTTCTCTTCAGGAGGAAGGACTACTCATGGGCGCCGCTTTTTCCCGCCCAAAGCTCCTCCTCACACAAAACTCCACCTTCAATTCCGCTTTCAGTTCGGGGTAAAGTTCCAATCACCTCAAGTTGGCCATCAAATACAGTAGAATCTCACTTATCCAACATAAACGGGCCGGCAGAATTTTGGATAAACGAATATGTTGGATAATAAAGAGGGATTAAGGAAAAGCCTATTAAACATCAAATGAGGTTATGATTTTACAAATTAAGCACCAAAACATCATGTTATACAACAAATTTGACAGAAAAAGTAGTTCAATAGGCAGTAATGCTACGTAGTAATTACTGTATTTACGAATTTAGCACCAAAATATCACGATACAGTAGAGTCTCACTTATCCAAGCTAAATGGGCCGGCAGAAGCTTGGATAAGCGAATATCTTGGATAATGAGGGATTAAGGAAAAGCCTATTAAACATCAAATTAGGTTATGATTTTACAAATTAAGCACCAAAACATCATGTTATACAACAAATTTGACAGAAAAAGCAGTTCAATACACAGTCATTTTATGTTGTAATTACTGTATTTATGAATTTATCACCAAAATATCACGATATATTGAAAACATTGACTACACAAATGGCTTGGATAATCCAGAGGCTTGGATAAGCGAGGCTTGGATAAGTGAGACTACTGTATATTGAAAACATTGACTACAAAAATGCGTTGGATAATCCAGAACGTTGGATAAGCGAGTATTGGATAAGTGAGACTCTACTATAATCCATTTTCCCTCACCAAACTATAACTCACATTATTCTAGGCCATTTTGCCGGGAAAGTGGTGTCAAACCGCATAAAGTTTACAGTGTAGAGGCAACTCTAGCAAAGGGAAAGGGCCGCTATAGCCTATACAGTAGAGTCTCACTTATCCAAAACTCGTTTATCCAAGGTTCTGGATTATCCAAGGTATTTTTGTAGTCAATGTTTTCAATATATTATGATATTTTGGTACTAAATTAGTAAATACAGTAGTTACTACATAGCATTACTATTGCAGTTCAATACACAGTAATGTTATGTAGTAATTACTGTATTTATGAATTTAGCATCAAAACATTGCAATATTTACTACAAAAACAATGACTACTAAAAGACAGACTGTCTTGGATAATACAGAACCTTGGCTAAGTGAAGCTTGGATAAGCGAGACTACTGTATCTGCGGCTTGGGTCTCACTATCCATGGCCGTTTTAAATTGCCCTATTTAACTGGGAGTTGTAGTTCGGCTAAAGACATTGCACGACTACAACTCCGAGCATTCCATATAGCATTGAGTCATGGCAGCTAAAGCGGTGTCAAACTGGATTAATTTGACAGTCTAGACCAGGCATGAGCAAACTCTGGCTCGCTAGGTGTTTTGGACTGCAACTCCCACAATTCCTAACAGCCGGTACTGTTAGGAATTGTGGAAGTTGCAGCCCAAAACACCTGGAGTATCAAAG
Organism: Anolis carolinensis; assembly: GCF_035594765.1. Taxonomy (NCBI): domain Eukaryota; kingdom Metazoa; phylum Chordata; class Lepidosauria; order Squamata; family Anolidae; genus Anolis; species Anolis carolinensis. Next base: position 3,972,485 of record NW_026943821.1, on the reverse strand, counting down.
TTTGCCCATGCCTGGCCTAGACACACTCTCTTTATGCGGCTGCATCTTGATTGTCTTTCTACCAGCTTTTCCCCTTTTTTGTGATTGCAAACTCATTGCATTTTCGACGCTCCGCCCTTAACTTCCTTTTCTCTCTAACTCTTTCCTTTGCTGCTGTTAGAAAAACAATAAAGGAAAACCCTAGAAAACTACAAATCCAGACTGCAAAAAGAAGATTAAACCAAAAGTTGCAGGCTTTCAGCTAGCAAGAAGGCTCCCAAGGAAAAGAATGGTGAGCTTTTAAACCTAAATTTTTGGGTAGAATTAATTCAGTTCGATATCACTTTAAATGCCACGGCTCAATGCTATGGAATCATAGTACAGTAGAGTCTCACTTATCCAAGCCTCGCTTATCCAAGCTTCTGGATAATCCAAGCCATTTTTGTAGTCAATGTTTTCAATATATCGTGATATTTTGGTGCTAAATTCGTAAATACAGTAATTACAACATAACATTACTACGCATTGAACTACTTTTTCTGTCTAATTTGTTGTATAACATGATGTTTTGGTGCTTAATTTGTAAAATCATAACCTAATTTGACGTTTAATAGGCTTTTCCTTAGTCCCTCCTTATTATCCAAGATATTCGCTTATCCAAGCTTCTGCCGGCCCGTTTATGTTGGATAAGTGAGACTCTACTGTAGTTGTAGTTGTACAATGTCTTTTAACCAAACTGCAGCTCCCAGGATTCCATGGCATTGAGCCATGGAAGTCAAAGTGAAAGTGGTGTCAAACTGCATTATTATTATTATTATTATTATTATTATTATTATTATTATTATTATATTCTACAGGGTCGATGCACATTTTCTTGCTATAAACACTAAAACAGAATTACTCATATATTATATATACTATATAATAATAAAAACATAAAAGGGAAATATTCAATGCCAACAACTACATACATGTAGACATAACTTAATAAATAGCATTTAAAACCCAACCACAGTTTAGATTTATATAACTCAGTTTGATGCAGTGAATCTGCATTCTGAAATTGCATTATATGGTAGTGTAGATGGGGCCAATATTATTATTTAGAGAGAGGGAGGGAGGGACTGGGACATTTCCTTGTCACTTAATAATTGATATGTAATAGTAGAAGCATAAAAATCGCCTATTCATTCGGATAGCTGCTGTGCGTGACTTTTAAATTGCACTCTCATTTCTGGAGACATTTGCATTTTGCATTTCGACACTGACTTCCTGTGTGGCCTGCAAGGTTTTGAATTGTCACGTGAACCACATTTCGGAACATGTTCGGCTTCATTTTTTCTTTCTTTTTTTCTTTTTTAACATTACAATGTCTAGTTTTAATTTTTGGAATGAACAAATAAATCTTAGACCAGTCATTTTTCACCTTATTACAGATTTATCAGATTTGAAAAGGGAATTCTCCATATCTTGTCATTCCCAGCATTATGATTTTACTGCTTTTTGGGGAATTAATTGCCGACTCTATATTATCTTTTGCAAGTTTGCTTATATATTTTTGTACAAAGTAAATTTTATCTTTGGATCATGTTTTGTCTCCTGCATCCATACAAACATCATGCCCAAACCTTTTGGGCTCACTGTATCCTACACTCTTGTACGAGTTCATCATTGGTCTCTAGTTGCAGAAGGCATTTATATACTTTTAAATTACATATTCATCATATTTACAAAACTTTGAGTTGCATACATTATTACATATTTCACTGTTATGCTGCATGTTTCTTATCATTTAAAAAATTATAAATCAAACCATACAATTCACCATTCTGGACACAAGGTAGCAGGAAAGGTATAACTAATGCATATACATTAATTCCACTAAGGCTGAAAAATTAACTACCGTATATACTCGAGTATAAGCCGACTAATATAAGCCGAGGCACCTAACTTTACCACAAAAAACTGGGGAAACTTATTGACTCGAGTATAAGCCGAGGGTGGAAAATGCAGCAGCTACTGGTAAATTGCAAAACGAAAATAGATCCCAATGAAATTATATTGAGGCATCATTAGGTTAACGGTTTTTGAATATTTACTGTATTTCAAAGAAAAACAATAAACATGTTCTGTAAGTGAAAAGTAGGGTCAACAAAGAAATATGGTATTAACAATAACTTAATAATAGTAATAATAAAAACTCCATTTGTACCCTGCTCTATCTCCCCATGGGGAATCAGGCCAGCTTACAACATAGTAACAGGCAAACATTCAATGCCTACGTAAACAATGCAGAGGTAGATATAGATCTAATTATATATACTAATTTCACATATGCATTTCCCCTGAAACGTTTGCAAATCCTCTCTATATATATATGCAGTTGCCTGAAATGCAAGGCTTGAAATACTAAAGTAAAAAGATGCTCTTTTCTTTTGCAAGTCGGACTCTCTGGTTGTGTGCGACATGGATCCGGAGCTGATGGAGAAACTGAAGAAATTCCGCTTCCGGAAAGAGACCAACAATGCAGCTATTGTCAGTGAGTCGCCACCCTGAACACCTCCATCCCTGACTGGCATCTACACTGAGGAATTAATGCGGTTTGATGGTATTTTAATTGCAGTGGCTCAATGCTATTGGATCCTAGAGCTGTCATTTGGTGAGGCTCCAGCACTCTTTGGTAAAGATCCATATAAAACTACAATTTGCAGGATTCCAAAGCATTGACCCATAGCAGTTCAAGTGATGTCAAACATTAATTCTACTGTATGCAGGCAATATCTGAATTGGTCGCTTGGTGGCACTATAGAGCATTTACCTGCAATTTTTTTCAGTGACACTTTTAATAGCAGAATGGAATAATAATTGAGATAATTTCTTTAGACCTATATAATGCATTGAACTACATTATATGGATCAACTCTAACAATATAATGCAGCTCCAATGTATTGCATGGCAGTGTAGATCCAGCCTAATGTAATAGTTAGTAATTAATAAATTAATAATAGTTAATTCATAATTAACTTTTCTTGATTACATTAGCGTCATGAGTAATGAATGATGTAACTAGTTCATTTTTAAAGAAAAGTCACATTCCAAGATATTTAGATAGAATAATCCCTTGGTCTGTGTTCTCTTGACATCTATATAAACTATTATTTTGACATCAAGAAGATGTGACTAGCAGTCATAGCTGTGCTTCTGTTCTTTGCAAGTTTCTTTGGTGCTTTTGACACTAGAAATTCAGAATAATAGAATAATAAAATGGGAAGAGACCCCTAAAGGTCACCCATTCCAACCCACATCTGCCAGGCAAGAAGACACAATCAAAGCCCTTCCAAAAGATGGCCATCCACTTCTATTGCCCATTTACCTGGGAATAGGTCTTACTGAACAGGGTGGGATTTGCTTCTAAACTAAGCAGACATGCATCATATCGATCCAGTTCTCATCTTCTCAGGCTATATTTCCCTCCCACCTGGAAGAAGATTTGGACAAGGTATTCTTTTTGGTTTGTGGGAAGTTCTTTGCAGGAGACAAAAACCAACTTTCTCTCTTCGCAGTGAAAGTAGACAAAGAAAGGCAGCTGGTGGTACTGGAAGAAGAATTTCAGGTAGGCACAACTTTCTCTACCTTAAAAATAGGAAAATAATAAGTTATTATTATTACTACTATTTATTAAATTTATTTTATTTATCATATCAGAAGCAAAGCGAGAGTACAGTTGTATGTAATGTATTTAAAAATACAAATAAAGTTAAAAACTTGGCATTATACTAAATGTCCTTTGACCAGTAGTAGCTGGCCACTTGGAGACACCTCCAAGGTCATGTGGCCACTGGCATGACTGCATGGAGCACCGTTACCTTCCCGCCAGAGTGGTACCTATTGATCTACTCACATTTGCATGTTTTTGAACTGCTAGGTTGGCAGAAGCTGGGGCTAACAGCGGGAGCTCACCCCCTCCCCGGATTTGAGCCGCTGACCTTTTGGTCAGCAAGTTCAGTAAGTTCAGCAGCTCAGCGGTTTAACCCACTGCACCATCGAGGGCCTAGCAATATAAAAGTACAGTAGAGTCTCACTTATCCTTTCACTCATCCAGTGTTCTGTATTATCCAACACAGTCTGCCTATTGGTAGTCAATGTTTGTGCAGTCAATGTTTTCAATACATTGCAATGTTTTGGTGCTAAATTTGTAAATACAGTAATTACTACATAACATTACTATGTATTGAACTGCTTTTTCTGTTGATTTGTTGTAAAACATGATGTTTTGGTGCTTAATTTGTAAAATCATAACATAATTTGATGTTTAATATGTTTTTCCTTAATCCCTCCTTAGCATCCAACATTTTCGCTTATCCAACATTGGATAAGTGAGACTCTACTGTATTATTATTTTATGTTTCCCCCTGCCTCTTCTCGAGGCAGGTTACAGCATATTTAAAATAATAATAATAATAATAATAATAATAATAATAAAGATATCAGCCGGCATTTAGAAACAATAGACATTGACAAAATTACGATCTGTCAACTGCAAAAGGCCACCCTACTGGGATCTGTACGCATCATCCGAAAATACATCACACAATCCTAGACACTTGGGAAGTGTTCAACTTGTGATTTTGTGAAATGAAATCCAGCATATCTATCTTGTTTGCTGTGTCATACAATAACATAATAATAATAATAATAATAATAATAATAATAATAATAATAATAATAATAACAACAACAACTTTATTCTTGTATCCCGCCACCATCTCCCCGAAGGGACTCGGGGCGGTTTACAACAGGGTCATGCCCAGCATAACAACATAACATCATAAAAACAGTGATTTAAAACAGTAGTTAACACAATACAGCAATAAATATGCACATAAATACCTTAAAACTCAACATCAATGCACATATAATAAAAAGTGAATAGTGCAAGGACTCTGAAAGGGTCCATAAGTAAAATCAGGGCAGGAAGGGACGAACTAAGGTTCCAATAAAGTGCTAGGACATATAGAGTGGGGAGCAATAAGAGGGTACCGTAAAACATACAAACATTGCAAAAATTCCATAAATACTCATATTAAAATGTATTTCTGGTTATGGCAGTGTCGAGTCATATAACCCAGTCCAAAGCAAATAATCTGGATTCAGATTTGTATGGCAGTGTGGTCCAGCCAGAGATTTTCCTTCCCGTTCTGTTTTGTTGCCCCGAAAGACCCTGCCAATGCCCTCTTTTGCTCCCCATCATTTGCACAATGCGCAGAGTTTCCATTTCCTTCCAAATCCTGAGCCTGACATAAAGCGACTCCGCTTTGTCCCCGAAGAAGTCCCATCAACTCTCTTCCTGCCTCCTTGACAGGAAAAAAAATCTTCCCGTGCGTTCGAAATTACAAGGCTGGGTTAAAAGCAAATTGAATTCCAGATCAAATTTAACCTCCCCAGGGACTGGTGCGCTGATGGCGTCATTTGCTTTCATATTTAATTCAATATGTTATACAATCCTCCTGTGCATTAGCAAAATGTTAATCAAATGGCAGCATGGAATCACTGCTCTATTGTGTTTTTTTGGGGAAAGTAGAGGTTGGCGGAAAGGGAAATGGGGCTCTCACTTCAAACGACTCAAAGGCTGGCATATTGAATTAAATATGAAAGCAAGAGATATCACCAGCACATTGTTCCAATGGACTGGGGCCTCATCTACACTGCCATGTAATGCAGTTCAGTGCAAGTTAAACTGTATTATATGAATTTGAAACTGCATTATATGACAGTGTAGATGGGATCTTAGATAACTGGAAGGTTCAACCAATGCTCAGGTATATCAGTTTCTTGGTCTTCCATAGAGAGTACTGCAGAGAAAACTATGGTGGGTTTTCCCTTTATCATATAATGCAGCTTGAACTGCAATTGAATTACATTATGCAGCTCGGTGCAGTTCAAATTGTCTTATGTGGCCAGAGTAGAATCATATAATGCAGTTCAAAGCAGCTCAGGCTGCATTATATAGTTCTACATGGTTCTTATAATGCAGCTCAATCTGCATTATATGGTCTGTAGAACCAACCTGAGGCATCTATAGAGTGTACGTTTTGCTGCTGTGCATTATATTTGCCAGAATTTTTTTTTTTGGTTTCAGGGTTTTGAAAGTTGAGGTGCGCACTAGATTTGGTGGCGCATTAGGCTCGGGTAAATAAGTGCTGGACCTTAAATACAAAATTAAGGAACAGTACTTTCATGGAGAAGGTGACCCAATTTTTAAAGTTGATTGTTTTTTTTATTATTAAAATATCTAGATGTAATACATGAGTATATATACAGCCCTTGGTGTTCCCATAGCATTGTTCTATGGCTATTGAGTTGGCTGGTGACCCATGCAAGCAGCTCTTGGATCTGAGGTGACCAAAATAGCTTTGCATCTTGCATCTTTCACTTCCTGTGCCAAGGATGACTCAAAAGTGGCATCAAAAGGGAGAAAGTGCACATGGCAGCCTTGATCGAGGGGTTCTCCATAAATCCCAACCATCTTGAGAATTTGATCTGGAAATAGCCAACAAAACTTGGAGACTCAGGACCAGACTCTGAGATCCGACAACTCGACATACTTCTCATTACTTCACAAAGCAGCAACCATTGCTCTCAAACAACTTGAATCCACTTTGTGTAAAATGATGTATATTTTGTATGGGATGGTAGTAGTAGTGGAAGGAAAACACTAGCCTCGCCTTTGCTGCTTCCCTTTAGCAGACTTCATTTTATAAATAACACATCTTACGTCTTTTCTATAGGATATCTCTCCAGATGAGCTGAGGAACGAACTACCAGAACGGCAACCTCAATATCCTTCTTGTACTTTTGGAAGGGAAACGGAATCGTTTTGGGCCTGAAAAGTGACACTGTTTTTGTTTAAAGACAAGATAACATTGTCCTTCTGTATACACATAGTTGTTTGACTCATATTCTCAGAGACCAAGGTCCCATTTGCTTCCTTGACTATTGTGTCCTGTACCTTTATCGCCTATAGCTATAAATACATCCATGAAGATGGGCGCATCTCCTACCCGCTCTGCTTCATATTCTGCAGCCCAGTCGGTGAGATTGTGCGGTTTAATTGTGTTGAATTGGTTGAGACTTGATGAAATATTCATTGGAAAACTAGAGCAAAATGTGCTGCTGCAGGATGTTACTCCCACAAAGACAAAGTTCTGTCAGTTTCGTAAACCTTTCCCATTTTTTATGAAAGAACCCATTAGGAAATGAAAATTTAAAATCTGGGAACAAAAATCATGTTACATAAAACAACAACAACAAATAATAATATAATAAAACAATATCATAACAACAGCAATAATAGTAATAGTACCCCTGTTTTTAAGGCCACCACTTCCATGATCACAGAGGGAGTTGTAATAACAGTTTAACCAGAATGGTCTTGAACATTTATAGTATCATAGAATTTTAGAACTGGAAAAGGACCACAAGGGTCATCTAAACTGATCCTCAGCTACGTAGGAACATAAAACAATAACACTCTTGAGAAATGGTCATTTGATCTTTGTTTAAGGACTGGCAAATAAAAATAGCCCACTTCCCTCTGAGGCCGACTATTCCATGATTAAATAGCTCTTACTCTTAGAATATTCTTTCTAATGCTTAGGTGGACTGTTTTTTAATGCGTTGGTTCATGAAAATAAGTCTACTCCATCTTCTATATGACATTTACATATTTTTATATTTTTGTGTTTTTATCTATGTAACTTATTGTACATATTTTATGTTCATTTCTTTTTGACTTTGTTGAACCCTGTCTCGTCTCTCCAGGTGAGGCAGGTAATAAATAACATTTATTATTATTGACACAGTATGACACAGCAAATTATATATATACACACACACACACACACACACACACACACATACACACACACACACACATATATATATATATATAATATGCTGGATTTTGTTTATTATTATAATTTCTTCTTCTTCTTCTTCTTCTTCTTCTTCTTAATATGACTAACAGTATTTTTCAATATTCTCCAAGTCTAGCTTCCAGATCTTTGGTCATCTTGGTCACCCTTCTTTGCACAACCAAGTGTACATCTACAGTGTAGAATTAATCCAGTTTGATATCACTTTAACTGCTATAGCTCAATTCTGTGGACTCCTGGGAGTTGTAGAGGAGACTAAAGATCTTGGAAAATTTCAACTCCCAAAATCCCCTCACATTGAACTGTGGCAGTTAAAGTGGGGTCTATAGTTGTGGATGTATCCCAGGCCAATGATTTACTTCTCTTTCTCCTTAACTAGAGAGAAGCAACACGAATAAGTAACTTAACTGCCTAAAATACTCTGGGATGTACGAAAAATTGCCACACATCTGCTTGTTGTGTTAATCTTCCCAATGGGATTCCCCAGTTATCAGGGAAAGCCGTTTTTCAACCGGTTAACAAATAATTGAGAATAGTTTCTCCATTTCTGAGACATACATTGCCGTCCTCTTTCTCTCTGTGGAATGATTTCCATGCCTGGCCTTAGGGAAGTATCTCTCTCTCTGAGTTCATTCCCATTTCCCAGAAATGCTGTGAATCATGCCACCTTTTTAACAAAATGCCGCAAACGAGGTAATGAATAATCGTAATAATAATTGCAAATAAAGGACTCTTTCTCTGCTCTTTTCCTTTCCCAGGATGTAAGCCTGAGCAGCAGATGATGTATGCGGGCAGCAAAAACCGCTTGGTGCAGGCAGCTGAGCTCACCAAGGTATTGGAGCCTTAATTCCCCCTATTTAGGGTCTTATTTCTAATCTTCTTGTGATAGATTTTGCTCCCTTTCTTTTGCCAATGTAGCCCTTTAGCCTCCCCAAACTACTGCATAGTTTTGCTCTACTCTTCTTGAACTAGATTGCAGCTCATAGAACATAATAGCATAAAATAACATTTAAATAAAATTTAGGTAAAAAGGTAAAGGTTTTCCCCTGACGTTAAGTCCAGTCGTGACCGACTCTGGGGGTTGGCGCTCATCTCCATTTCTAAGCCGAAGAGCCGGCGTTGTCCATAGATACCTCCAAGGTCATTTTAAGTAAAATAAAATAAAAATGTAAATAAAATAACATAACCTTTGTTATTTTTATATAGTATGCTATGTTAAAACTTGCAATGCATTTATTATTATTATTATTATTATTATTATTATTATTATTATTATTATTATTATGCATTTAATTATTATGTTTTTTAAATTATGAACTAGCTTGGGTATCCAGCATTGCCCGAGTTATTTGAAAGTAATTTTTTTAAATTGTACAAAATACATAAGGTTGTGGGTGAACTACAACTCGCATCATGCCAGGTTAACCCCAAGAAACTCCATCAGTAGTTAAAGCTTGTTATGTTGGGCAAGTTTGATCAAGATGCATCATTGGTGGGTTCAGTGTGCTTTCTCCCACTATGGTGAGTCACTCCCCCCAAACCCTTCCAGTAGGTTGAGTTAGTCATAGGGGTTCTGTGTGCCAAGTTTGGTCCAATTCCATCATCGGTGAAGGTCAGTTTCTCTGGTTGTGGGTGAACTACAACTCCCTGAAAGGAAGGTCAGTTCCCCCCAAACCCATTCAGGAATCAAATTTCGGCATATCAGGTATGTGTGCCAAGTGTGGCCCAGATTCATCGGTGTTTGGGTTCACAGTGCTCTCTGGATGTACGTGAACTACAACTTCAAGGTGAGTTTCCCCCAAATACCTGCAGTATTTTTTGCTGGTCATGGGGGTTCTGTGTGCCAAGTTTAGCCCAATTCAATCTTCGATGGAGTTCAGAGTGCTTCTTGATTGCAGGTGAACTATAAATTCCAGTACCTACAACTCCAGAATGCCCATGCCAATTCTCCTCAAAACCCACCAGTATTCAAATGTGGGCATATCGGGTATGCATGCCAAGTTTGGTCCAGATCCATCATTGGGTTCATAGTGTGCTCTGGATGTAGGTGAACTACAACTCCTATAAATCCCTCCAAAGACCTCCAGTATTTTCTTTTCTGTCATGCAGGTTCTGTGTGCCAAATTAGTTCCAGGTCCATTACTGGTGGACTTCAGAGTGCTCTTAGATTGCACATATCTAGAACTTCTATAAATCATAGTGAATTCTCCCCAAACCTCTCTCTCCAGTATGTTCAGTTGCTGATCAATTCCTCTATTTGCTTTATGCCATAAAAAAGAATAGGAAAGGGTTATGGGAGAGGCAGTGGGCGGGGTCATGCAAATTCCACACCAATGGAGAGAGTAAGAAACAGTGGGAAGTTTGTGGTGGAGGAAAAACAGAATATCTAGGATGAAATTGTCCCCGTATGAAAGCCTTCACTTGGGTGGTGGGCAGGATGGTGTTTGTGGAGGACTTTGGCAGGGCTCTTGGACATTTTGCAATAACCTGCAATGTCAGTTGAGGGAGGATCATTGGTGTTTCCTGAGTAGTGGGAGCTATAGCCGTTTGTGGAAGTGGGAACTTGTCTGTGGATGTGGACATCCCAGCTACACACATACATACAGTAGAGTCTCACTTATCCAACGTAAATGGGCCGGCAGAACGTTGGATAAGCGAATATGTTGGGTAATAAGGAGGGATTAAGGAAAAGCTTATTAAACATCAAATTAGGTTATGATTTTACAAATTAAGCACCAAAACATCATGTTATACAACAAATTGGTAGTTCGACACTTTGAAAGTAGTTCAATACACAGTAATGCTATGTAGTAATTACTGTATTTACGAATTTGGCACCAAAATATCTCGATATATTGAAAACATTGACTACAAAAAATGCGTTGGATAATCCAGAACATTGGATAAGCGAGTGTTGGATAAGTGAGACTCTACTGTACATATTTTCACTTTTATTATGTGTATAGATTACAAAGGCTGGGTGGCCATCTGTTGAGGGTACTTAGATTGTGTTACTATAAGTGGGTTGGACTGGATGGCCCCTGGGGCTTCTGCTATTATTATTATTATTATTATTATTATTATTATTATTACAAAAGTTGGGTGGTCATCTGTTGGGGGTGCTTTGATTGTGCCTTTCATGCCTGGCAGGAGAGGGTTGGATTGGATGACCCCTTGAGAACCTAAGAGAAAGAATAGGAAAGGGTAAGGGAGAGGGAGTGGGTGGGGCCATACAAATTCCACACCAATGGAGAGTAAGAAACACTGGGGTGCCTGTGGTGGAGGAAACACGTGAATTCTATGAAAGCCTTCACTTGGATGATGGGCAGTATGGTGTTTGTGGAGGACATTGGCAGGGCTCTTGGACATGTTCATGGCACTCTCTGTAACCTGCAATGTCCCTGGAGAGAGGACCATTCTGGGGTAGAACAACTTTCAAAGTAAGGTCCACAATATTAAACCAGGAATAACACTTTCAAACCAGGAACAGAACCTTGTTCAAATTTTGTTACATAGTGTAATGATCTCTCTTTGTTTGATTGAAAGATTTGGGAGAAATGAAATGATCCAGGAGCTGCAAAATTAGGGTTGGAAGAGTACAATTTCCTGCCATAAATAGATAAGGCCAACCAACCCGGTGGGTGTCAATAGCATTGCCCTACTTCTTCTTTACAGAATGCCTTACGTAAGTCAGGGAAATATTAATAGGGCTTTTCACAGCCCAGACAGCAACGTGACCCTCTTTTCTTTGCAAATTCTTCCCTTGTTATCTTCTCAGGTCTTTGAGATCCGTTCCACTGACGATCTGACGGAGCAATGGCTGAAAGAGCGCCTGGCCTTTTTCCGCTAATGGAAGCGGAGGGACCCCAAACACGGCACAATCTCATCCCTTTCCCCATACTTCAGAATGGGAATCCTGCGGTTCCCAGCGGCCACCCTTGCCAACATATAGTAAGGAAGGCTGGAGGTTGTGCTCCAATCACATCTGTAAATCATATGCTTTGCACCCTTGCTATAAAGTCAACATCACTCCATAGTTGTGAAAGGCAGGAAATAGAACAATAAGAAGTGGATGCAGGTGGAGAATGTTTAAAGCAGAGAATTTATTCCAGTAGGAAAGAAAAATAGTAGTTTGGGGAAAAGAAGACCTGGGAATTAGATTTGCATATATACTCAGCATTGTGTTGTTGAAGGCTTTCACGGCCAGACTCGCTGGGTTGCTGTGAGTTTTCCAGGTTGTCTGGCCATGTTCCAGGAGCATTCTGTCCTGACGTTTCACCCACATCTTTGGCAGGCATCCTCAGAGGTTGTGAGATATGTTGGAAACTAGGCAACAGTTGGATTTATATATCTGTGGAATAATGTCCAGGGTGGGAGAAAGAACTGTCGAAGGCATTGGCCACCTTGCTAGGCATTGAAAAGCCTTGCATCTTCAAAGCCTGGCTGTTTTCTCCCTGGGGGAATCATTTGTTGGGAGATGTTAGGTGGCCCTGATTGTTTCCTGTCTGGAATTTTCCTGTTTTCAAAGTGTTGTTCTTTATTTACTGTCCTGATTTTAGAGTTTTTTAAATATTGGTAGCCAGAGTTTGTTCATTCTCATGGTTTCCTCCTTTCTGTTGAAATTGTCCACATGCTTGTGGATTTCAATGGCTTCTCTGTGTGGTTTGACATGGTGGTTGTGAGAGTGGTCCAGAATTTCTATGTTCTCAAATACAGTACAGTCTCACTTATCCAACATAAACGGGCCGGCAGAACCTTGGATAAGCGAATATGTTGGATAATAAGGAGAGATTAAGGAGAAGCCTATTAAACATCAAATTAGGTTATGATTTTACAAATTAAGCACCAAAACATCATGTTACACAACAAATTTGACAGAAAAGGTAGTTCAATAAGCAGTAATGCTACGTAGTAATTACTGTATTTACGAATTTAGCACCAAAATATCACGATGTTTTGAAAACATTGACTACAAAAATGTGTTGGATAATCCAGAACGTTGGATAAGCGAATGTTGGATAAGTGAGCATCTACTGTAATATCCTGTGTCCAGGTTGGTTCATCAGGTGCTGTGCTATGGGCTGACTTCTCTGGTTGAAGTCAGCCATAGCAGGCTTCTCTGACTTCTTTCTAACAAAGGATTCCCCCAGGCAGGAAGCAGCCAGGCTTTGAAGCTGCAAGGCTATTCAGTGCTAGTCAAGCTGGCCAATTGCAACATTCACACTTGTCTCAAACAAACAAGAGTTCTTTTTTCCCACCCGGGACATTCCACACGTATATAAACCCCACTTGCCTAGACCTCAAATTTCTGAGGATGCCTGCTATAGATGTGGTTGAAATGTCAGGCGAGAATGCTTCTGGAACATGGCCAGACGGCTCGGAGAACCCATATATACTCATCATTGCCACTGCTTTCATCCCTTTTTTCTCTTTCCCTCCTTCCTTCCTTCCTTCCTTCCTTCCTTCCTTCCTTCCTTCCTTCCTTCCTTCCTTCCTTCCTTCCTTCCTTTCTTCTCCTCTCACCATTTTCTTCCTTTTCTAGCTCTGAGAGGGCCTGCCTCACTATATCCCCATTCCTTTCTCTTTCTTCTTTCCATCCCTCCTTTTTCTTTCTTCCTCCTTCCTCCATTTTTCTCTTTCTTTACTCTCCCTCCCTTCTTGCTCCTGACCCTACTTTCTCCTTTCTCCAGCTCTGAGAGGGTCTGCCTCACTTTGTCCCCCCTTTTTCCTCTTCCTTCCTTCCCACAAAAAATCATAGAATCCTAGAGTTGGATGAGACCTCATGGGCCAACCAGTCCAACCCCATTCTGCCAAGAAGCAGGAAAATCGCATGCAAAGCTCCCCGACAGATGGCCATCCAGCCTCTGCTTAAAAGCCTCCAAAGAAGGAGCCTCCACCACAGTCCGGGGCAGAGAGTTCCACTGCTGAGCAGCTTCTCTCTCACAGTGAGGAAGTTCTTCATGTTCAGGTGGAATCTCCTTTTCTGAAGTTTGAAGCCATTGTTCCATTGCGTCTTGGTCTGCAGGGCAGCAGAAAAGAAGCTGCTCCCTCCTTTTTCTTTGGTTCTTTCCTCCCTTCTCTTTTTATTTCCTTTCTTTTTCTCCTTCCTTGCTTCTTTCTTTCCTACCTCCTTTCCTTCATCCACATCTCATCTCTTCCTTCCCAGTGACATTGCAGAGGGCCATTTCACCTAGCAGCAGCCTTTGCGATACAGACAGAGAAACAAACAAACATGCATATTATAAATAGAGAGAACTAGATCCATTTCCATCTGCCATTCCATCATCTCGTTCCCTGTTTTAAATATGAGTTGATCAGCAACTTTTCCGCCATTCAGATTCCTTTGCTGGTATTAGCTGGCCATAACACTTTCTACTGCTGGAGAACATTTCTGAAAAATGCAAATAAAGTAATTTGATCTGATTTTTTTTTTTTTTGCTTTCCTTGCAGCTTTGTGCTGAATTTACATTCTTAACTATAGATTGGTGAGCTATCCGGCCTCCCAGGAGACCAAGGATTGCCCTGTGGTCTCATCCAGGCATTTGTTCATAGAACCCTAGAGTTGGAAGGAGCACCAAAAGGCCATCCAGGCTAGCCCCCTTCTGCCAGGCAGGAAGATGCGCTCAAAGCCCTCCCCACAGATGGCCATCCAGTTTTTGCTTGTTGTTAACTGCAGTCAAGCCGACTTCAACATACATCTGCTCCCATCTTGTGGATCCTTCACTCCGTACAACCTTCCACCGCCTGATGGCGCCTTCGGCCCGTTGGAAAGGTGCTGGCAAGGTAAAATGGGAACCGCCAGATGTTCCCTGTCAAGTTCTATTAGGGAAGGCGTCCAGGGAAAGGAGAAAGTCGCCTCCTGCCACCTTTAAGGCTCTAACCTGTTTACGGCAACTCCTGAAAGAAGAAGTGGGCTGCAATCCAGGGAAGTTTGCACTGAAATAAACCAGGGAGCCTTAAAGGTGCCACCAGACTCCTTTTTCCTCCTCTCCTTTTATATTGGCACAAACTTTTCTTTTTTTCATGTCAGGAGCAACCGGAGTTGCTTCTGGAGTGAGAGAATTGGCCATCTGCAAGGACGTTGCCCAGGGGATGCCCGGATGTTTTTGATGTTTTTACCATCCTTGTGGGAGGCTTCTCTCATGTCTCCGCATGGAGCTGGGGCTGATAGAGGGAGCTCATCCGCACTCTCCCCGGGTGGGATTCGAACCTGACAGCTTTCAGGTCAGCAACCCAACCTTCAAGTCACGAGGCTTTTATCCCCTAGGCCAGGGGTCCCCAAACTAAGGCCCGGGGGTCGGATGCGGCCCATCGAAGCCATTATTCCGGGCCCCACGGCACAAGGGCAGAAGGGGGTTGGGCTAAATGACCCAAGGGATCTCTTCTTCTCTTACAACCATTATTATTATTATTATTATTATTATTATTATTATTATTATTATTATTATTATTATTGAGGCTGGGTGGCCATCTGTCAGGGGTGCTTTGCTTGTGCTTTCAGTACATAAGGCATAAGGGGATTGGACTCAATGGCCCAAAAGGTCTCGTCCAACCCTTTTTATTATTATTATTATTATTATTATTATTAATTATTATTGCTTGGTGGCCAACTATAGTCCAGCCCTCCCACGGTCCAAAGGATCGTGAACTGGCCCCCTGTTTAAAAAGTTTGGGGACCCCTGCGCTAGGCCATCGGAGGCACAAACTCACACCTGAAGAGGGAGTATCCAATGAATGGCCTGCGATGAACACGGGTGTGGCATGTTGGTGGCATCCATGCCAGCCTGGCAGTGGAGCAGAGTTTAGGACAGGCATGGGCAAACTAAGGCCCAGGGGCCAGATGAGGCCCCCTGAGTGCTTACCTCAGGCCCTTCTCATTTTCCCTGTCCTCTTGGCAGAAGGACACAATGGGCCACCTTGTTCTTATGGCAAAAGATGGGTGAGGAAAGCACATAGCAGCTGAGCGTCCTCTGGAGCACTCTCAGCCACCGTGTGTCTCGCCTTCTTCCTGGCATAAGGACGGTGTGAGCAGCCCCATCCTTATGCCAGGAGAACAGCTGGAGCAAAGCACACAGTGGCCCCCCTGGAGCACTCTCAGCCACCGCATGTCTTGCCCTCTGAGAAGATGTTATTACGTCTAAACCTTTTTTCAGGCAGGGGGGAATCTTTTTATCCCACCGCTGCCACCAATTGTGAGTGTGTTATTATTACGTCTAAGGCTCTTTCAGGCAGGGGGGAATCTTTTTAACCCACCGCTGCCACCAAATTGTAAAGAATCTTAATTACGAGGAGCTGCCACCAATTTGTAATGGAGCTAATTATGACTGCCACCAATTTGGAAAGATGGAACCACCAATTGAAATGATCTAGCCACCAAAGACTCAGGGAGGAGACCTTTTCCTTTTTATTCCTTCCTTCTTTTAATTCACTCTATTTACTTTAGCTGGTAGTGTACTTGGTTCAAAATATATATGACAGAGGCTTCGATGTTGGAAAAACAAGAACGAGCTTATTCAGGCACAAAGCTTAGTGGGTTACAATGATGTTTCTCACGAAGAGGTATCCTTATTAACAGTTACAATACTTGAGTAAGATGAATCAACTCTCTAAAATATTACTTCTTTTACCTAAGGTAGTTAAACTCTATTCCTCAGCCACTTTTATACCACTGTCACCCCTGTGATATACTATCACAGATTCTCTGTTCCTTACTAGGACACAGATTATATCAAATAAGTCACCGAACTTATTTTCAACTGACTCATAATAATAATAATAATAATAATAATAATAATAATAATAATAATAATAATAATAATAATAATAATAATAAAACTTTATTTATACCCCGCCACCATCTCCCCAACGGGGACTCGGGGTGGCTTACATGGGGCCATGCCCAGAACAGTACAACATAGCAAAATATAAAAACAACATATCATAATACAATTAAACAATACAATAAATAATCATGTACAGTGCAACACAAAATCAATATATATATATATATGACCAATTAAGTCTCCATGATCCCTTTAACTTAGGATCAGTCTTCCCTGTGCCTCATCAGAGCACAGATTGGCCCTCTTTTTTAAAACTCTGCACTTCTTCAGCAAACCGGCAGTTGGCTCCGCCCACTTCTCCATGGCAACCAGCCTCTGAGTGCTGAGAGGCAGCAACTGCAATACTTACCCTTCTAAACACAAACACACAATTAAACATAACATTTGTAAACCAAAGATTTGTACTTCATTACACCCACGTTCCAGCATAATGCCAAGAGGACAGCCTGAGGATTGGGAAGGAGGATCGGTGCAGTCGCTGTGTGTCCCACCTTGCTCCTGGCATAAGGATGGGGTGAGAAACCCTGTCTTTATGCTGGGAGGACAACTTGAGGATGACCTGGGCCCTGTCCTGCCCCCTCCTGCGACACTCGCATGTTGCAGATTCCGCTTTGCAGCCCCATTTCTGAAGATTGGCTCTGCATCTCGGGGTGCCAGAACACAGCCTGTTCATTGCCTTCCATGTTGCCCCATCTTCTATGTGCCCAGGTGGGAATCTCTCATCCGATCTCAGCCATGGATTGAGGTTCCAGGTTTTAGCCTGCCACCTTTGGACTCTCACTTGCTGAGATGTTTTTGCGAGTATCTCTGTAGATCTTTAAAAGCTATTTCTTGATTTAAGGCGTTGGTGTGCTGACTGATATTTGAACAGGAGATGGGCCACAGGGTAAGATACATACATTCAGATTAAATATAAATCTTCATTATATTACTTATATGCATTATGCTGAGTATCCTGGAAGTGTCTTTTAGGGCTGTGCTTTTGTCTTATGCCAAGCGTCATCCATTTGGGGATTGTAATCCCAAAAAACTCCATAAGAAAAAGCTTAAATTTAAATACACTTTATTATGTTTCCAGGTATAGAACAGCTGTGATAATTTGTGCTTGCTTTAAAAGTTTATACTTTATTATTCCTAAACTATCAAGTAATTTTTGAATAATTAGGTACCAGATTAAAGGTATTTTATGTAGTTTATAAAATTTTGATAATATGTATGGGTCATTGGTCAGTATATTCAGTTGGTCATGGTGGTTCTGTGTGCCAAGTTTGATCCATGTCCATCATTGGTGGTCTTCACAGTTTCTCCGGTTGTGGGTGAACTACAACACTCAGAAATCAAGATCTATCCCCTGGTATTCAAAGTTGGGCGTATCAGGCATGCCTGCATCATCGTTTCACAATGTTCTCTGGATGTAGGTAAACTACAACTCCAAATCAAGGTGAACCCCCCCCCCCCTCTATTATTTTTTGTTGGTCATGGGGGCTCTGTGAGCCAAGTTAGGTCCAAGTCCATCTTTTGTGGGGTTCAAATGTCAAGGGCAATTCCGCCCAACACCCACCAGTATTCAAATTTGGGCATATCGGGTATATGTGCTAAGTTTGTGCATTTAAGTAAATCAGATCTAATTTGCCAAATAGTCACTATTAAATGTTTTTATGTTGAATGTTTTATATTGTGGAATTATATTTTAAATTGTAAGTCGCTCGGAGCACTCTGGTGGAGAGCGACTAATTAAGAAATAAAGTGAAGAGAAGTGAAGAAGTGAAGTTTGATCCAGACCAGATCCATTGTTCTTTGGGTTCACAGTGCTCTCTGGCTGTGAGCTACAACTCCTATAAATTAAGGTCAATTCCCCCCAAACCTCTTCAGTATTTTTCATTGGTCATGGGGGTTCTGTGTGCCAAATTTGGTCCAGGTCCATTTTTGGGGGGGATCACAGTGCTCTGTCTTGTTGCAGGGTGAACTACAACTTCCATCATGTTGAGTCAGTCCCCCAAACTCTTCCAGTATGTTCAGTTGCTGATCAATTCCTCTGTTTGCTGTGTGCCATAGAAAAGAATAGGAAAGGGTTATGGGAGAGGCATGCAATTTCCACAGAGTCAGAAACACTAGGATGTCTGTGGTGGAGGAAAAACAGAAAATCTAGGATGAAATTGTCCCTGAATGAAAGCCTTCACTTGGGTGGTGGGCAGTGTTTGTGGAGGACATTAGCAGGACTCTTGGACATGTTCACGGCACTCACTATAACCTACAATGTCATTGGTGGGAGGGCCGTTGGTGTCTCCTGCATAGCTATTTGTAGAAGTAGGAGACTGTGCAAGTGGATACCCCAGACACATACACACATACGTATTTTCACTTTTATTATGTGCATGAATTGGTATTGGTATTTTAATCTATGCTTTTTAAATATATGTATTTCATTGGCCCTTTGTTTTGTCTGTAATAAAGTCGTGAAGAGAGGTGAGCGACAAATACAATTTATTACCATGATGATGATGATGATCATGTAAACAGACAGAGTTCCTAGCCACTGCCTTTAGCCAAGGCAAGTTATTTTATTTCTATGGTTTAATCCATTGATTGAGAAAGAAGACAGGTCTCCCTTTGACTATTGCATTTGGATGACTCAATTTGCACAGAAATCCTCTTTATAAACCTTCCTTGGGCATTTGCTGGCCACTCTTGGGAAGGCAACTGATGGAGAGATGCTGGAAGGAACGCTCTATATAAAAAAAGATAAGAAGCAAAAAAAAAAAAAAAAAAAAGAGCGAAGAGCGCAAGAAAAATGAGGCTGAGACGAAAGATTTTACGGAGAAATATGAGATGGGCGAGAGTTATAAAACCACAGCAGAGCTATTACGGCCCCAAAAGACGAGAGACGGATGGTGCCCGGCAGGAAAACACTGCACTTTGGAGATCCATCATCCCTTGGAGACTTTGCAAGGGTTTTTTTGCGGGGAGGGAGAGCAATGGTACTCCAGAGTTTGCAGATATCCTCCGGAGATTGGGGCTAATTATTGCTTCGTTTATATAGGTGGAAAGAGCTTCAGATTGATCTGAAATGAGATTAAAATCAGTGCTTTGGATGACAGATTTGCTCTTGAAAGGGCAAAATGTATAGACATGAAAAGGAGCAATGAGACAAGGAATAAGTAACTTTCCCTTAAAGGTGTTGGTCATCTGGATGGTCAAATGTAGGTTGAACATTTCTGTAGATAGGGTAATACCATCTACAATGCAATGCAGGAAAAGTATAAAGCATCCCTGACAGATGGCTATCCATGTTTCTAGGTCTCATGGATAGAAAAAGTGGAGAGAAAAAGCGGGATATAAATAAACAGAATAATAATTATGCACATAAGAAAAGTGAAAATATGTATGTCTGTGTGTGGGTGGGGTGTCCACTTACAAGCTCCCATTTCCCCAAATAACTATAGCTCCCACTATGCAAGAAACATCAATGGCCCTTTGCAAGTTATAGCAAGCACCATGAACATGTCCAAGAGCCTTGCCAATGTCCTCCACAAACACCATATTGCTTGCATTCAGGGACAATTTCATCCTAGATTTTATGTGTGTCCTCCACCACAGACATCCCAGTGTTTCTTACTCTCTCCATTGGTGTGGAATTTACATGACCCCACCCACTGCCTCTCCCTTAACTCTTCCCTATTCTTTTCTATGGGCCACAACAAACAGAGGAATTGATCAGCAACAGAACATACTGGAGAGGTTTGGGGAGAATTCACTATGATTTATAGGAGTTGTAGGTACTGGGATGTTTAGTTCACCTGCAATCTAAGAGTGCTCTCAACTCCACCAAAGATGGACCTGGAACTAGCTTGGCACACAGAATCCCCATGACAAAGAAAAACTATTGTAGGTCTTTGGAGTGATTTATAGGAGTTGTAGTTCGCCTACGTCCAGCGCACACTATGAACCCCAGACAATGATGGATCTGGACCAAACTTGGCATGCATCCCGATATGCCCACATTTGAATACGGGTGGGTTTTGAGGGGAATTGGCCTGGACATTTTGGAGTTGTAGGTACTCTGTCAAAGAAAGAATTGGACCACACTTGGCACACAGAGCCCCCATGACCAGAAGAAAATAGTGGAAGTCTTTGGGGAAAATTTACTCTGATTTAGGGGAGCTGTAGTTCACCTTCATCCGGAGAGCACTGTGAACCCAAACACCAATTGATCTGATCCAGACTTGGCACACATACTTGATATGCCATAATTTGATGACTGGAGGGGTTTGGGGGTAATTGACCTTCCTTTCTGGAAGTTGTAGTTCACCCACAAAAAGAGAAACTGTGACCTCCACCAATGATGAAATTGGACCAAACTTAGCACACAGAACACCCATGACTAACCTAACCTACTGGAGGGGTTTGAGGGGACTGAACCATAGTGTGAGTTGTAGTTTACCCTACAACCAGAGAGCACACTGAACCCTACCTATGATGTGGTGGAGTTCAACATAACAAACTTTATGCCCAGCATAACAAACTTTAACCACTGGTGGAGTTTCTCGGGGTTAACCTTGCATGAAGTGAGTTGTAGTTCACTCACAACCTTATGCATTTTGTACAAGTAAAAACTGACTTTTCCAATAACCCGGGCAATGCCGGATACCCAAGCTAATAATAATAATAATAATAATAATAATAATAATAATAATAATAATAATAATAATAATAATAAGCCACCCTACTGGGCTGTGTGCGCATCATTCGAAAATACATCACACAGTCCTAGACACTTGGGAAGTGTTCAACTTGTGATTTTGTGAAAGAATCCAGCATATCTATCTTGTTTGCTGTGACCTACAATAAAATAATAATAATAGGCAATTGCAAAAGGATCTTTCGGTTGCTCATGGCTGAGACTGTCGGAACTTTAAGAAAGCTTGATACTTGTTTATTGCTTTTTAAAATATAGTATTGATGATGGCATTTGGCATTTGTGAGATTTAAGAATGAAAAGAATGACATTAAAATTGTGACTATATCATATCCTAGGGTTAGGTTTTGAAAGCCAAGACCCAAAAGGAAAATGAAAGGCACAGGGAGGGAAGAGGGGAGCAAAAGAGCAGGCGCCAGCTCTACAACTGGGTTCTTAAAGAGAAATAATGGCTCTGGCAATGAGCATTTGGAAACCGTTCAAGGAGGAGAGCTGATCGTTGTGCAAAATGATGGACTAGACCTGCTTACCGTTTTCCACTGGTGTGGATTGCAGGAGTAGCTTCTGCCTAATGATAATGGCAGGCAGGGAGCTCCATGGAGAAGGCATTGGCTATTTTCTCTGCTTCTTGCACATCTTGCGAGCTCAGGGTCAATAGAGAAGGCATGGTTACATGGACACTTTGGAGCGCCAGGGTCAGAATTAATGAAGTAATTGTTTGCCAGCATAGATGGAGAACAGAAAAATTCCTTTCTGGACTATATATCCTAGTCTATATATGCTATTTAGGGGCCCCTGGTGGCACAGTGTGTTAAAGCGCTGAGCTGCTGAACTTGCGGACCAAAAGGTCCCAGGTTCAAATCCTGGGAGCAGAATGAGCGCCTGCTGTTAGCCCCAGCTCTTGCCAACCTAGCAGTTCGAAAACATGCAAATGTGAGTAGATCAATAGGTACCGCTCCGGCGGGAAGGTAACGGCGCTCCATCCAGTCATGCCAGCCACATGACCTGTAGATGTCTATGGACAACACTGGCTCTTCAGCTTAGAAATGGAGATGAGCACCAACCCCTAGAGTCGGAAACGATTTCAGGGGAAATCTTTACCTTACTATATATGCTATTTATGCTTCAGCCGATAGCCATGTGGATTTAGTTGGAACTACTTTGAAATCTATATCTTCCCATATGAGCCTTGGCTTTCCATGCATCACTTATGTGGTGACATTGCAAACACACCTGCATCTACTCTGTGGAATTAATACAGTTTGAAACCACTTTTAACTGCCCTGTCTCAGTTAGATTTCAATTCCCACCATTCCTAACAGCCTCAGTCGCTTAAACTGAGGGGGAAAAGGAAGGGGGCCGAGGCTGTTAGGAATTGTGGGAGTCGAACTTGGAGGGCCCAAGTTGGCCCATGCCTGGCCCAAACTGACCATGCAATGCAGTTCCAAACTGCATTACATAGCAATGCTGATCCAGATCTCTGTGACTTCTTTCTTGTTGCAAGCATCAGGATTCGATGCTTTACCAGGACTTGTTTTTTGGCCAGCCGCAAGAAAGGTCCTCCCTCCTTTTGTTCTCCCCGTCCACGTCTGGTCAGATCACATCACTGTCATGTGGCATGAAATCCAGGCTCCAAGTCAAGCGAATCCGGGAAAGCAAAACAGCAGACAAACCTGATATGTATACAAAGGTGACAGTTGGGCTCCTGGAGGGTTGGTTTTTGGAAAGGAGGGGGACATTGTGGCCAACTTCATTGCATTCAGGTTGCCACGCTCCACTATGATGTCCCACTTCGACATATAGGATGGGAGAGACCTGACTTGGAAACAGTCCGTGTGAAAGGGATTTAGGAATCTTAGCTGACCACAAGCTGAACATGATCCAACAGGAGCTTAATAAGCCAATACGTTTCTAGGATGGATCAACAGGAAGATAATGATCAGATCGAGAGAAATCATAATCCCATTCTGCTTTGGACAGACTTCACCTGGAATAACATTGTGTCCAGTTGTTGGCAACACAGTTTAAGATGGACATGAACCAAACAGAAGATGTCCAAAGAAAGTGACCAAAAATGGTCAAAGGTCTGGAAACTATGAATTTCTATTTTGGAAAGACCTTTTAGAGACCATAAGTTTTTGGAAAACCAGAATCTCCATAACCTTTTGGAGAAAAATGGAATTCACAACCATTTGAAAATCATAACCTTTTGTAAAAGTATGATCTTCCAGAGAAGAGCCAAAAACTCGTTTGAGTTAATCTTCTCTTCACTGGTATATATACACATGTACTTATGCAAGGCAATTAGGCTTTCAGTTGTTAGACTGATCTATTAGGGACAGATATTATGCCAATGAACAAAAACAGCAGTTCTTCAGAAGTGTTTGTTTTCAGTGCTCAAAAACATCTACTTTCCCCATAAAATATTATGTTTCTGTATCATGCTCTTAAGAGATAAAAACAAAGCAGATTTAGTTAAAAGTAACATATCTGGTTTACTCACAACCTTCATGTATTCAACATACAGGTATGCAACTTGTCAATCCAGCTACAGATAGGTAGTGATAACTACTGATAACACAGGGCATCTTTCTTATAATCAACAGCAACACAACTTTGCTCTTAACAGTCCATAGTCTACATGGTGTCTGATGGAATCTGTGCTCAAAGCAGTCTGAAGTCTAAAGCATTTCTTTGTTCTAAAATGGAGTCTGAGATCTGAGCAATCCCAGATCTGATCATGTGGCCTGCAGCCCCTCCCACAACCTCAAGGAACATAGAGTTAAGGAAAAGCTGCATACCAAAACATACATATATAATACAGTAAGCAAACAGAATCATATACAAATTATTAGTGGAGGCTTGAAGAAAGTTGCTACTCCAACATTCTATGAATAGCATTTTATGGAATTCGGAAGATGCAGTTCCACTCTATTCTGGAATAACATTGTGTCCAGTTCTGGACATCAGAATTCAAGGAGATGGACAAGATGGAAGATGTCGAGAGGAAAGCCATCAAAAGGACTGGAAACTATGAATCTCTTAAGGAGGTGGGGATGTTTAGCTTGAAGAAAACAAGATTGAGAAAAGGGGACATGATCGCTATATTGAAAGGATGCCATATTGAGGAAGAAGCAAGCTACTTTCCAACTGCTCTAAAGACTAGGACACAATGGAGCAATGAATTCAAGTGTTGTGACTCAGCAGTAGCAGAGTGAAGATGAGGAAGGGGATTTTGGGTTACAGATGCAGGAGTCAGTAGATGATGGGATGCAGGATGAATTCCAGGATGATGTCATAGGGATGGGGAATCATGGAGTTACACAGGCTGGTTCAGAAGTGCAGCCTGTGGATGAATTCCTGAACCAGCCTGTCATAGATGAAAACCAGAGAGACATTCCCATGGGAAAAAATGAGCTTGATTTGTCTCAGGCTCCTGTTCAGGTGCAAGATAATGAGTTGTTTGGCCTTGACGTTCAAGAAGCTCCATTGCTATCTCGGGCAGATCATTTGCAATGGAAAGGAATGCCTCGGCGTAGCCTGAGATTAGCTGGAAAATGGGACGCCACTGAAGGGAAGAGAAATGCCTTTTTGGGTTGCTTTTAAAACTGTGTGTTGGGAGACAAACCTCTGTCAAGCAAATTCTCGCTTTACCAGAGTGGATGGATTATGTCTTCATGCCTTGGAAATTCTCCTGCTCATGAAGCCTAGTAACATGTGAACTATTGTATCTTTGGAAATAGACTCTTGCTTTTTGCCTATGGACCATTGGATTTAAGGACTCTATTTTACAACTACTTTGGGAACTCTATTTTTGCCAGCTTTGCGATATATATATATATATATATATATATATATATATATATATATATATATATGCTTTGCCCGGCCATGCGTTGCTGTGGCTTATGGAAATCCTTTGTTGGCCAGGTGGAATAGCAGTGAATAGCCTTCCAGTCTCAAAGCCTGGCCGTTTTCTGGAGTAGCTGGAGCTTATTGTTGTATGAATGTAGAGGCATGGATGAGGGGTTGTGCTGCCAAGTTTAGTGTTTCTGGGATGTGTAGTTTTGTTATTTTGTCCTAGGCCGAAATTTCATTACCCTTTTATATATATATAGACTAGCTGTGCCCGGCCACGCGTTGCTGTGGCGAAGTCTGGTGGTATGGGAAATAAGGTATTGAGGAATTGGTGGTAGTTAAGGTAAAGGGTCAAGGTTTTCCCCTGACATTAAGTCCAGTTGTGTCCGACTGCACACTGAAATGGATTATATGGCAGTGTGGAGTCAAGATAATCCAGTTCAAAGCAGATAATATAAGATTATAAATGGGTTATATAGCTGTGTGGAAGGGCCTTGAATCTACACTGCCATATAATCCAGTTCAAATCTGATAATCTGTATTTTATAGGCAGTGTGGAAGAGGCCTAAGTGAGGCCTAACTCTGCCTGTCCCCTGGGCTGAGTTGGTTGCTAGGAGGCCAAGTGAGCGGAGCTTAGCCTTCTAACTGGCAGCAATTGGATAAAAACAATTACTCCTCTCCCTCTAATGAGGACTTTATTTTTCTTTTCTTTTTGTTGTATGAACGTAGAGGCATGGATGAGGGGTTGTGCTGCCAAGTTTAGTGTTTCTGGAATGTGTCGTTTTGTTGTTTTGTCCTAGGCCGAAATTTCATTACCCTTTTATATATATAGATATATACTGCTTTTGCTCAATAAAACTACAAAAGACTATCTTCTGTGTGTGGCTTGGTGTCAGTAGCAAGGTGAACTATCTTGAGGTGCGACATCAATTTTGGGAAAAGAAATTCCACCTAAATATTAGAAATGACTTCTTGATTTTAAAAGCTGTTCAACAGGGGAATGTGCTTCTGCCAGACAGTCAGGTAGAGTCTCCTTCTCTAGATGTTTTAAAACTAGATGGTCATCTGTCGGGAGGGCTTTGATTATGTCTTTCTGCCTAGTAGAAGTGGGTTGGAATAGACAGCCTTTTGGGTGCCTTCCAACTCTAGGATTTGATTATTCTTTCAATTGTGATATGTTTCCCTTTGCTGTTGCGACGGAATAGGCTGCCCTGTAAAAGTCCAGAGATGGATTGAGATCTTCCCCTTGGCCAAAGGCTGCATAAAACTGGTTGTGTCTGGTCTGCAAGAGACTTGCAATTGCAGGCTGTGGGCACCAAGGGGCACGATGTTGCTGTCCTTGGATTTTCTTGCAAGGCAAGAGGGGGTTGGGTTGCTACGAGAGTGAATATTTTGCAAGGCTGTGCAAAAAAGAAACAAAATCGCAGACTCGAGAATGAGCTTATGAGCAAGGAGTTGTTATCCAAAAAGAAGGGATGCACGGGATGGCATTTGGCTTCCTTTCAAGCACAGGTCAGGATGATAAGCCTATAATGTCATTTGAGAGATGTAAACCCTTTAAGAACCTGCTTGGGGTGTGGCGGATAGTGGTCTAAATGCACTCAAGGCACCAGATCTTGGGTGCTAAGCAGGGCCAGACCTGGTTAGTACTTGGATGGGGGACTGCCAACAAATACCAGGTGCCATAGGTGATGTTTCAAAGGACGAAACTGGCAAAACCATCTCTGAGGATTCCTCGTCTAAGAAAACCCTATGAAATTCTTGGGGTTGCCATAAGGCCATAGGTTAACATTTCCTTCTACAGTAGAGTCTCACTTATCCAAGCCTCGCTTATCCAAGCCTCTGGATTATCCAAGCCATTTTTGTAGTCAATGTTTTCAATATATCATGATACTTTGGTGCTAAATTCATAAATACAGTAATTACAACGTAACATGACTGCGTATTGAACTACTTTTTCTGTCAAATTTGTTGTGTAGCATGATGTTTTGGTGCTTAATTTGTAAAATCATAACCTAATTTGATGTTTAATAGGCTTTTCCTTAATCTCTCCTTATTATCCAAGATATTCGCTTATCCAAGCTTCTGCCAGCCCGTTTAGCTTGGATAAGTGAGACTCTACTGTATCCCTAAATTTCCAACATTGCAATGCATGAGACACTGAATACCCTTCTCATCTAGATATCTTCTGTTTGCCCTTTGCTTTCCCTTGGTCTCTTTATTTGCTTCCTAAACTCTGAACAAAAAATGTCTAGTTTCTGCAATTTGGGGACGGCAGGAAGTGCCGAAGTGATGCTTGAACTGTTAGAAAGTTTGTACTCAGAGGTTCAGCATCTCCAATGCAAAGAATACATTGTGCGCAAGTCATATTCAATTTGTGGTTTTCTTTCTCTAGAGCCTTTGCCTCCCTCTGAAGCCGAGAGAGCATGACTTGCCCAGTGGTATGTTTGCTAAATAGCCAGCCCTCCATATCTGACGGTTTAACTGCTGTGAATATGATTACTTGCTGGATTGGGGTGAGACACACTCTCTCAGCCTCAAGTGGGGATTCAAAGCCCAGTCCCTGGCATATGGGTGCATCGACATTGTAGAGCGGATGCAGTTTGACACCATGGCTGAATGCAATGCAATCATAGTGTAAGACAATTACCTTTGAAGGGTCCTGGCTCAGGAGAGAAATCAGGCAGAAAAACTCAGTCTCGTGAGAGATGCAAAAAGCAAAGTTTATTTTCACTACAGCTGTGAGAAGGACAGCCGTACATACCCCAGAGGGCTGTATCATTTTTTTATGACTGTTTTTATCGTTGATGGATGTTATAATTGTTGATTGATCTGTTCTATTGTTCTCCTTTTATATTGTTGTGTCTGGGCTTGGCCCCATGTAAGCCGCCCCGAGTCCCTTCGGGGAGATGGGGCGGGGTATAAGAATAAAATTATTATTACAGTAGAGTCTCACTTATCCAACATAAATGGGCCGGCAGAATGTTGGATAAGCGAATATGTTGGATAATAAAGAGGGATTAAGGAGAAGCCTATTAAACATCAAATTAGGTTATGATTTTACAAATTAAGCACCAAAACATCATGTTATACAACAAATTTGGCAGGAAAAGTAGTTCAATAGGCAGTAATGTTATATTGTAATGACTGTATTTACAAATTTAGCACCAAAATATCACGATGTATTGAAAACATTGACTACAAAAATGCGTTGGATAATCCAGAACGTTGGATAAGTGAATGTTGGATAAGTGAGATTCTACTGTATTATTATATTATTATCATGAAAATGGCCGTCGCAAAGGCACGTCGCAGCAAACAAAGAATTTATACCTTTTGCTTATCTAAAATTGACCAATGGCTGAGGGTCTTCCTCATCTTCCACGCCCACTTGGCATAAGTGATACCTGTGACCTCACTTGTTGATTTCAAGCTAACTTTTGGTCTTGGAACATTCTGGAGAAAGGCACCAGCTCACAGGAAGGGAGGGGCATATGCAGAGGCAAAGCTACATAGGCAAAAGTTTACTATTTTTTGGCTTATGGTCCCTTCAATAGGAGTTGTTGTTTTACAAGCTCGTTTGCCTTCTCGGCAAACTCCAACTCCCAGCAATCCATTGCCTTGAGACATGGCAGTATAAGTGGGGTCAGATGTAGCCCTGGGTACTTTAAATAGGACTGTTGGTCTTGGACCATTTCGTCTTCCAGGACATTTGCCACCTTGGAAGAAGGCAATTTCATTCTTGATATCCGGCACAGTTTGAAAGAGATTGGCACCCATATGATGTGCCGTGCGTTGCAATGCACAGTGCGGCTGTTCGCAAAGGGGAGTGACAAGGATGTTGAATGCAACGGAGACGGGAGGAGAATGAAAGGAGCCCAGCTTCACCGCCTTGTTCCTCTTTCCCTCTCATCTCCCTTGCTCTTGCTTTTCCCATCCTTCCTGCTGAGATAAGATTCATGTAAGATTCATGATAAGGTGGTATCATTCCTATATATATATATATATATATATATATATATATATATATATATATAGACAAAAGAGGGCACAGGTTTGCAGGGAAAGAACCGCGCAAACGTTTGCTTCTATGTGCGAATGTGGAAGCGGCGGCTGGAATTTCAATGGAAACACAGTCACAGTTGTAGATGCATTTACGCTGTCAAATCAATGCAGTTTTGGCACCGCTCTTAACTCCTATGGAGTCATCGGAGGTGTCGTTTGACAAGGTTTTTCCCTTTACCTTGCCCAAGAGTAGAAACTACAGCTCCCAGGAGTCCATTGTGTGGAGCCATGTCAGTTCAAATGGGATCAAGCTGCATTAATTCAACACTGCATAGGCACCCTATGCAATGGTATATCAGCTCAATAGATCCCTCTCACCTCTGCAGGAGTCTAACGTATACCATGCAACTGTGGACAAGTCTACATAGGGAGTACCAAATGCAGCAATGCCCAGACACAAATCAAGGAGGATTATAAATGGAATTTCCTAATTGGTTCTGTTATAAAAACATGAAAAAAGTTTATTTGACTGCAAAATCTTTCTTTTTTGCTGGACATCCTGCAGCACATTGTGCTATAGTTTTTCAGTGGCTATCTCATAAAAAGGTAAAGGTTTCCCCTGACGTTAAGTCCAGTCATGTCTGACTCTGGGGGTTGGTGCTCATCTTCATTTCTAAGCCAAAGAGCTGGCGTTGTCCATAGACACCTCCAAGGTCATGTGGCCACTGGCACGACTGCATGGAGCGCCGTTACCTTCCCGCCGGAGCAGTACCTATTGATCTACTCACATAGGCATGTTTTCGAACTGCTACGTTGGCAGAAGCTGGAGCAACAGCGGGCGCTCACTCTGCTCCCGGTATTTGAACCTGGGACCTTTTGGTCTGCGATCTCATAGTCTCAACCAATTCAACCTTTGGACAAGACTCTGTAGCAGTGGTTCTCAACCTAAGGGTCCCCAGATGTTTTGGCTTTCAACTCCCAGGAATCGTAATAGCTGGTAAACTGGCTGGGATTTCTGGGAGTTGTAGGCCAAAACACCTGGGGACCCACAGGTTGAGAACCACTGCTCTATAGGGACCCCCAAAAGCAGCATTGCCCAAAACACGAATCAAGGAACACGAAAGGTACTGCAAACTAAGTCAACCAGAAAAGTCAGCCATAGTGATGAAGATGTATTGGAAAAATATAATACTTGTATTGGAAACTATATATTGAATGTAATCATATTAGAAATAGAATATATATATATATATATATATATATATATATATATATATATATATATATATATATCACAAACAGAATGTGTGCATATAGCTCCAAAATACACTCTGCCTAGCAAATACCCAGTCTCCCCATAGCAGAGACCAAAGTTCACCCTAAGTGCCAGAGACATATGTCAAGTGTCAACAAGCTCCATGCTAATGGACAAAAGACAAATTAAGGCTTTTGGGTTGTCAAAATAAGCTTAAAGTAACCTGGCGCCATGTAGGAGTGCTAATGACTCCCTAAGAGCTAAGATAGGGGAAAATGGAATTCCTTAGATAAGGTCTAATGGAGGGTCAGAGGTCTTGAAAGTAGCCTATATTTTAGGAAAATGCAAAAGTAGCTTTTAGTCAAGTGCAAAGTAAGACTTTTTTGACACTAATTGGTGATGGATAATGCCTATATGACGTAGGTAGATGAAGGCAAAAATGGTATTAAAAGGCCTGTGTTTCTTTGTTCTGTACTCTTGCTTTCCAGATTACAGGAGAGGGTCCTTCCTATTGCTTATTCTCTCTGGCCACTACAGCA
Source organism: Anolis carolinensis (assembly GCF_035594765.1). NCBI lineage: Eukaryota > Metazoa > Chordata > Lepidosauria > Squamata > Anolidae > Anolis > Anolis carolinensis. The sequence continues at coordinate 3,941,375 of NW_026943821.1, read as the reverse complement.
ACCGGAACTCTCTTTGTCTCATCACCTCAAACCATTTCAATTGCAGAGCACTTGATGAACCAACCTGGACATAGAATATTATTGGAGAACACAGAAATGCTGGACCACTCTTAACAGTCACCATGTCAGACGACACAGAAAAGCCATTGAAATCTGCAAGAAGCATGTGGAAAATTTCAACAGAAAGGAAGAAACCATGAAAATGAACAAAATCTGGCTATCAGTATTTTTAAAAACTCTAAAATCAGGACAGTAAAATAAAGAGCAACACTCAAAAAACGGGAATTCCAGACAGAAAACAATAAGGGGCAACTAATCACCTCCCAGCAAAGGATTCCCACAGGCAGGAAGCAGCCAGGTTTTGAAACTGCAAGGCAATTCAATGCTAATCAAAGTGGCTGATTGCAGCATTCACACTTGCCTCAAACAGGCAAGAGTTCTTCCTCCCACCTTGGACATCATTCCACAGATACATAGACCCCACTTGCCTAGTTTCCAACAGACCTCAGCTCCTGACGTTTTGCCCATAGATGTGGGCGAAACGTCAGGAAAGAATGCTTCTGGAACATGGCCATACAGCCCGGAAAACTCACAGCAACTCACCTTCTTTCCTGTTTAATGGTGTGGTATTTACTTTGAAAGTACTTTTCCTACTCCAGAGACGTTTTTGTACCACTAAGTATGTTGAATTCATTGCGACTATGAGATATCCATTGAAAAACTAGAGCAAACTGTGCTGCAGGATATTCCTCCCGCAAAAACAAAGTTCTGACAGTTTAATAAACTTTTCCCGTGTTTTATGATAGATAAGGAGCCATGGTGGTGCAATGGGTTAAACCCTTGTGCCAGCTGAACTGCTGACCTAAAGGTTGCTGGTTCAAATCCACGAAATGGGGTGAGCTCCCGTCTGTCAGCTCTAGCTTGCGGGGACATGAGAGAAGCCTCCCAGCAGGATGGTAACACATCCGGGCGTTCCCTGGGCAACGTCTCTGTAGAAAGCCAATTCTCTCACACTAGAAGCGACTTTCAGTATGTCCTCAAGTTGCTTCTGACACGATAAAAAATATGATAGAAAAAATTAGGGAATGACATGTATAACCCAGGAACAAAAATCTTGTATTTTGTAAGAATCTCTACATCTTCCAAGGTGACTTCTGCCAGAAGTTGACCATAGGGTTGTGCTGGCAGGCCTAGAGATTCCTTGTCTGGTCCTGTTTGGCTTTTCTTGGCTCCTTTTTCTACTGAAGTTCATCCTACTTGGAGTTTTGTTTTGTTTGTGATCTTTTTTCCCCAATCCACTGCGAAGTTGTTGTTGTTTTTTTCACCCGTTAAATGACTGATTGTATGTTAGCAGCTTTCACAGATGGAGAGGCGTGGTGGACTATTTTAATTGAACGGATTAATTAATTCAATCAGGCTTTGTTTTACTTGTGGATGGGAACTGAGAAGCGGAGTACAAAAAAGGCTTTTCCGGAGAGGTGGGTACCAAATGCCAACGTGTTCAGGGTGCATCTCTACACAGTTGAATGAATGCAGTTTGGCGCCACTTTAAGTGCCACAGCTCAATGCTATGGAATCCCGTGATTTGTATATTATTATTATTATTATTATTATTATTATTATTATTATTATTATTTTATTATGACACAGCAAACAAGATAGATATGCTGGATTTCATATCACAAAATCACAAGTCGAACACTTCCCAAGTGTCTAGGACTGTGTGATGTATTTTCGGATGATGCACGCAGATCCTAGCAGGGTGGCCTTTTGCAGTTGGTAGATCGTAATTTTGTCAATGTCTATTGTTTCCAAATGCCGGCTGAGATCTTTTGGCACGGCACCCAATGTGCCCATCACCACCGGGACCACCTGCACTGGTTTCTGCCAGTCTTTGAAGTTCAATCTTGAGGTCCTGATAGCGGCTGAGTTTTTCCTGTTGTTTTTTGTCAATGCGACTGTCACCTGGGATGGCGACATCAATGATCCAAACCTTTTTCTTTTCCACAACTGTGATGTCTGGTGTGTTGTGTTCCAGAACTTTGTCAGTCTAGATTCAGAAGTCCCACAGTATCTTTGCGTGCTCATTTTCCAATACTTTTGCAGGTTTGTGATCCCACCAGTTCTTTGCTGCTGGCAGGTGGTACTTGAGGCATAAGTTCCAATGAATCATTTGGGCCACATAGTTGTGCCTCTGTTTGTAGTCTGTCTGTGCGATTTTCTTACAGCAGCTGAGGATATGATCAATGGTTTCGTCGGTTTCCTTGCACAGTCTGCATTTTGGGTTATTATTATTATTATTGACACAACGACATAGTTTGACACAGCAAACAAGATAGATATGCTGGATTTCGTATCGCAAAATCACAAGTCAAACACTTCCCAAGCATCTAGGTCTGTAGTTGATTTTCTTTGGGGCTGCCTTGGTTGTAGGAGCCCAACCTCTTCTGTTAATATCACTGCTGTACTATAGGCAAACTGGCTTGTTTGTTCAATCGATGTTATTTGGACAGTGGAGAGTACTGTATTCACATCTTTCATGAGAGACGCCAGGTGTCTCTTGGGCACTGTTTTTAGAGTTGGGAGCCGCATTCTTATTGCATTTGCTGCAGCATGAGCCATGATCTTATCCTTGAGATCTTGTTGTCTTGCTGTCAAGGTTCCTGGTGGTTCAACAAGTGCTGGTTCTTCAAATTCTTGCAAAAGCTCCACACTTTCTTCTGGTTCAGTCCACAGTTCCAAATGTTGCTGGAGTCTCTGCTGCTGTCTGTGTTGTGGTCTGATGATAATTTGCTTTGCAGGTTTTCCGAATTTCTTCGAGTTCAACTTCACTGAACATTTTGTTTCTGATTATGACTCTTCATTGGTCAGCCAGTCGGTGTTCTGTTATCTTGTTTCCACAGTTGATGCATCCTTTTTTGGTAGCTACGCTTTTGAGGTTCAGATTTGTAATAGCATTTCATAACGGTGCAGTTTTCTGGCATTGTATATTTCTGCTGCTTCTGTGACTGTTCATTTGTATTTTGATTCTGTAGCCCACTTGTCGATGGATGTCCAGAATCGGTAGCATCAACCGCGGTCCTTTTTATCCTGGGAGTTATCCTGGAGTTTTACGAGGTCTTTAGCCTTCTCTGCTAAAGAGTGCAGACTACAGATCCCATGATCCCATGGCATTGAGCGGTGTCAAATCTCATTCATTCTACAGTGTAGATTCACCCTTAGTAAAGCTACAACTCCCAGGATCCGATAGCATTGAGCCATGGTGGTTCATGCGGCGTCAAATCACATTCATTCTACAGTGTAGATTCACCCTTAGTAAAACTATAACTCCCAGGATCCAATAACATTGATCCACGGTGGTTCAAATTGTATTAAACGGCATTCATTCTTCAGCGTAGACGCACCCTTAGTAAAACTACAACTCCTGAGATTTCATAATATTGAGCCACGGCAGTTCAAGTGGTGCCAAACTGCATTCATTCTACAGTGTAGATTCACCCTTAGTAGAACTACAACTCCCGGGATCCCGTAGCATTGAGCCACGGCCGTTCGAGTAGTGCCGAATTGCATTGATCCGACAGTGTAGATAATATACCTACAGTCAGAGGAACCTTGCCAAAAATTGCTTCTCGCTCCCTTTGAGAAGGAAATTAGCGAAGAAATACACCTCTATTCATGATGCGCCTGTTATCATAAACCACTTGCGTTTTCCTGGAGCAATTGCTCGAGAATTTATGGGATCAGGCTGTTAACCTCATTGACGCAGCGGAGTCGGAAATTGATTCACATGATTTTTATGCTGCTGGCTATTGGACTGTGTGTTTTATGGCATTCGGAACGGTGACTTAACCTGGCTTCGTCTAGGCGCTTTAGATCAGACTTCCCAATACCTGTATGGTTGGGAATGATGGGCTCTATAGTCCAAAATCCGGGCCATTTGCGCCACAGTGGTTATCGGACTACAGGTGCATCTGCACTGTAGAATTAATGCAGTTTGACAGCACTTGAACTGCTATGGCCTAATGCTATGGAATCCTGGGAGTTGTAGTTTCACAAGGGGACGGATGTACACTGTAGAATTAATGCAGTTTGACCCCATTTGAACTGCTATGGCTCAGTGCTATGGAATCATGGGAGCGAGTTATAGTTCAGCCAGGCTCCAGCAAGACCTTGTCACACCACATATCCCAGGATTCCATAGTATTGATCCATGGCAATTTAACTGCCGTGAAAAAGGATGGAGTGAGAAAAGAGAAATCTATCTATCTATGATTTCTCCTTTCTCACTCCATCCTTTTTCCACGATGCAAATAGCCCCTTGCAGAGCAATGCCATTGGACAAGAGGCCTTTGAAGGGGCGGGACCTGGGTGATTGGCATTTGACGGCATCTGGCTTCCCCAAGGTCCAGATTGGAGACACTTGTTTCTGCAATGAAGCTCTCCAATGATCTCTTAATCTGGTTTATATTTCGGGAGACGCTATTTTCCTCCGCCGCCTCCACCAACGCTAGCATTGTTGAATCAGCGTGTACGTGCCCGTTGCCCATCTGCTTATTTATTTCTTTTGGACTTCTCATCTCCATTCTGGGCTCTTAAGAAATGGAGGATAATAAATATAATCCGTTCACAAAAGCAAGCACCACGTCCCATCAATGACGTGGCAGTCGGACAAATCCCAAGATTCCATTGCATTGAGCCATGGCAGTTAAAGTGGTGTCAAACCCCAAGAGACAAGAAACGTTGGGAGGCAGTTTTCCCTTTCCTGTTTTGTAAATCCTCCCAATGCTTCAGCCTGAGTATGCTGTTGTGCCTGGGCCTATAACTCTTAGCGAAAGAGGCATGGACGTGATATCTTTCCCCAGGATTGCTTCTTGCCCTCCTTTAGGGAAAGTGGAACTCTCAAGGATCAAAGCACTGTAGATAACTCAAAACTGGTTTTATTGTTTCAAAGGGTTATTCCTTTAAGGCAATAAGCTGGAAGTTTCAAAGGGGTAAAGGAAAATATACATTACAGTCTCTGGTTGTCTTGAGTCCAAGGAGCTCTGCAGCTGAGAAGCTTTTCCAGGTCCCTCTTTCTCAATGGCTGTGGATGCCAGAGCAATCCTCAGCCTCAGTCCAAATGGCCTATGTTTGAAGACACAGAGTCTTCCTCTGATGCCAAAGAACTGATTTGAAGGCACTTGAGACTCCTCAACGTCGTCCAGGTTGGCCCTGAACATGAAGCATAAGTCTCAAGGGTAAGAACCTCAGAATTGGTGCTGAGAGGTAACTTAATCAAGGGCTTTTAGAGCCAAGTCTCTCTCTCACGTCCATCTGATAGAAAGCTTGATGGTGAAATAAAAAAAAGGAAACACAGTCCTACTCCAGGAAGAGGTGGAGACAAACAATTGAGCTGAGGGAGCAATATAACTGGTGCAAACAACATTGATTGACAGCTATAAATAACCAATCAATCCAACTACATTTACAGGGTAAAAGGGCAAAATCAGGCAAGATACAACAATTCAAATCTTGCAACGTACAGTTCAACATATAGATGGCGCCCCCCGTGCTGTCACGTTGAGCAATCCCTTCTCCATTTCTTCTCCTTTTCTTGCATCCTTTTCTTTCCTCTTTTATTCCTTCTTTCCTTCCTTTATTTATTTATTTACATTGTTTATATTTCGCTCTTTTAACTCCGAAGGGGACTCAGGGTAGATCACAGAACACACATACATAGCAAACATTTAATTCCGCTTATACGAGGGTTATCCAGAAAGTAGATTACATTTTGGAATTAAAAATGAACAAAGTATAGGGGGAAAAAAACATTTGCCATATGCAGTTGAAAGCCAGACCCAAATACCACTTCTCAACATAGTCGCCATTCAAATCTAGGCACTTTTCATAGCGATGAATGAGCTTGGCAACTCCTTCCGTAGATTCATAGAATAGTAGAGTTGGAAGAGACCTCATGGGCCATCCAGTCCAACCCCATTCTGCCAAGAAGCAGGAAATCGCATTCAAAGCACCCCCGACAGATGGCCATCCAGCCTCTGCTTAAAAGCCTCCAAAGAAGGAGCCTCCACCACAGTCCGGGGCAGAGAGTTCCACTGTTGAACAGCTCTCACAGTGAGGAAGTTCTTCCTGATGTTCAGGTGGAATCTCCTTTCCTGTAGTTTGAAGCCATTGTTCCCTTGCGTCCTAGTCTGCAGGGCAGCAGAAAACAAGCTCCCTCCCTCCTCCCTATGACTTCCCCTCACATATTTGTACATGGCTATCATGTCTCCTCTCAGCCTTCTCTTCTGCAGGCTAAACATGCCCAGCTCTTTAAGCCGCTCCTCATAGGGCTTGTTCTCCAGACCCTTGATCATTTTAGTTGCCCTCCTCTGGACGCTTTCCAGCTTGTCAACATCTCCCTTCAACTGTGGTGCCCAGAATTGGACACAGTGTGATTCCAGGTGTGGTCTGACCAAGGCAGAATAGAGAGGGAGCAAGACTTCCCTGGATCTAGACGCTATTCCCCTATTGATGCAGGCCAGAATCCCGTTGGCTTTTTTCGCTGCTGCATCACATTGCTGGCTCATGTTTAACTTGTTTTCCACGAGGACTCTGAAATCTTTTTCGCACACACTGCTGTCAAGCCAGGCGTCCCCCATTCTGTATCTTTGATTTCCATTTTTTTCTGCCGAAGTGAAGTATCTTGCATTTGTCCCTGTTGAACTTCATTTTGTTAGTTTCGGCCCATCTCTCTAGTTGTTAAGATTGTTTTGAATGCTGTACTGATACCCCAGTCACCTTATTGTCCCCCCCCCCCCTTAAAATATTTATATGGTTCTCCAGGGATTTAGATCAATATCTTGACATTCCCATTTTTTAAGTACAGGAGAGTCTCACTTATCCAACATAAACGGGCTGGCAGAACATTGGATAAGTGAATATGTTGGATAATAAGGAGAGATTTTAAAAAAACCTATTAAACATCAAATTAGATTATGATTTTACAAATTAAGCACCAAAACATCATGTTATACAACAAATTTGACAGAAAAAGTAGTTCAGTACTCAGTAATGCTATGTAGTAATTACTGTATTTACAAATTTAGCACCAAAATATCACAATGTATTGAAAACCTTGACTGCAAAAATGCGTTGGATAATCCAGAACGTTGGATAAGTGAGATTCTACTGTAACTCTTAATTTGTTCCCAATTTGTTTGTTTTTTTTGGTCTGCCATTATTATTTGCTAATAAGCATGTCAGTGTGTCCATGTTCATTATCTCAAGTATTTTATTGCACCAGTGCCTCCTTTCTTTCCAAAACCTGATCCTGGCTCCTCGTCTCCAGCCATTTCCTATGTCCCTCCTGTCTTCTTCTTCTCTCTCTTTCTTTCTTTCCCTCCCCCTTTCCTCCTGATATATATTTTCCCCATTTGCACAAACACACTCACACACTCACACACAAGTGATGGAGGGTGCATCTCCATGGAAACAGGTTCACACGCACAATGGTCCTGTCCTTTCCCGATCGCCAAGTCCGCCTGTTCGGCTCTCCACCTTACTCCCAGCCCATCTGTTGCAGATTTGAGCGGGACAAAAGAGTGCAAAGGGATGCGGAGGGTGAGAAAAGGACAGGACAAAGCGTGCAGCTCGGACGGAGATTGCAAATCAATTTTTTGTGCAAATTGGCCCTTTCCTTGGGAAACAGAGCCGTCTACTCTCATTTTTTTCTGGACTGAAAATGACTGTGGGCATCCTGTCCTGGGTCCGATGCTATTCAACCTCTTTATCAATGACTAGCTTTGCCCGGCCACGCGTTGCTGTGGCTTATGGGAATCCTTTGTTGGCCAGGTGTAATAGCACTGAATAGCCTTGCAGTCTCAAAGCCTGGCCGTTTTCTGGAGTAGCTGGAGCTTTTTGTTGTATGAACGTAGAGGCATGGATGAGGGGTTGTGCTGCCAAGTTTAGTGTTTCAGGGATGTGTAGTTTTGTTGTTTTGTCCTAGGCCGAAATTTCATTACCCTTTTATATATATAGACTAGCTGTGCCCGGCCACGCGTTGCTGTGGCAAAGTCTGGTGGTATGGGAAAGAAAGTATTGAGGAATTGGTGGTAGTTAAGGTAAAGGGTCAAGGTTTTCCCCTGACATTAAGTCCATTATAAATGGGTTATATAGCTGTGTGGAAGGGCCTTGAGTCTACACTGCCATATAATCCAGTTCAAATCAAATAATCTGTATTTTATAGCCTAAGTGAGGCCTAACTATGCCTGTCCCCTGGGCTGAGTGGGTTGCTAGGAGACCAAATGGGCAGAGCTTAGCCTTCTAACTGGCAGCAATTGGATAAAAACAATTATTCCTCTCCCTCTAATTAGGACTTTATTTTTCTTTTCTTTTTGTTGTATGAACGTAGAGGCATGGATGAGGGGTTGTGCTGCCAAGTTCAGTGTTTCTGGGATGTGTAGTTTTGTTGTTTTGTCCTAGGCTGAAAGTTCATTACCCTTTTATATATATAGATGTGGATGATGGGTCATATTGATTATGGGATTCCTAATACCCAGAGGATATGCATCCAAAAGGACTTTCACAGATTAGAGTGCTGATTGGCGCAAACTAACACAATGGCTTTCAACTGGGACAAATGGGAGATGCTCCATTGGGCATTACAAATTCCGTATGTACTCGAGTATAAGCTGACCCGAATATAAGTCGAGGCACCTAATTTTACCACAAAAAACTGGGAAAACATTGACTCCAGTATAAGCCGAGATACCAATAAAATTCCATTAATTGAGGCATCAGTAGGTTAAATGTTTTTGAATCTTTACATCAAACTGTAATTTAAGATATGACTGTTCAACTCTGATTAAATCATTATTTTCATCTTTTTCAATGTAAATGTGCTTATGTATCCTTTTAATAATAAGAGTGAAATAATAAATGCAATAATAATAATAAATGCGGTAAAATAATAAATTTAATAATAGAGTAAAATAATAAATGTATTAATAATAATACATTTAGGACTGAAAAAATACCTCCTCGGCTTATACTCGGGTGGGGGTCCTGGTGGGCTTATATTCAGGTCGGTTTATACTCAAGTATATATGGTATATTTATTATTTTTCACTATCATTATTGGTATTGTTACATTTATTATTTTACTCTATTAATTATTATTATTACATTTATTATTGTACTCTATTATTGTTGTTACTTTTATATTAATTTTACTCTTTTTTATTATTATTAATACATTTATTATATTACTCTATTATTACATTTATTATTTTACTGCATTTATTATTATTATTACATTTATTATTTCACTCTTATTATTAAAAGGATACATAAGCACATTTACATTGAAAAAGATGAAAATACTGTAATGATTTAATCAGAGTTGGACAGTCTTATCTTAAATTACAGTTTGATGTAAAGATTCAAAAACATTTAACCTACTGATGCCTCAATTAATGGAATTTTATTGGTATCTCGGCTTATACTGGAGTCAATGTTTTCCCAGTTTTTTTGTGGTAAAATTAGGTGCCTCGGCTTATATTCGGGTCGGCTTATACTCGAGTATATACGGTACTTATGTTTTATTCTTTTGTATTGTTGTGTAATGGCATCGAATTCTGCCAGTTTTGTAAGCTGCCCTGAGTCCCTTCGGGTGAGAAGGGCGGGATAGAAATGATGGAAATAAAAATAAATGAATAAAAAAATGTCAGGAGAAAATGCTACTGGAACATGGCCATGCGGCACAAAAAATATGCAGCAATCTAGTGATTCTGGCCTTGACAATCTGTTGGAGGTTTTTATTCAGATTTTGGATGGCCATCTGTCAGGAGGGCTTCTGCCTGGAGGTAAGGTAAAGGTTTCCCCTGACGTTAAGTCCAGTCGTTTCTGACTCTGGGGGTTGGTGCTGATCTCCTTTTCTAAGCCAAAGAGCCGGCGTTGTCCAGAGACACCTCCAAGGTCATGTGGCCACTGGCATGACTGCATGGAGCGCCGTTACCTACCTATTGATCTACTCACATTGGCATGTTTTCGAACTGCTAGGTTGGCAGAAGCTGGAGCTAACAGCGGGCGCTCACTCTGCTCCTGGGATTTGAACCTGGGACCTTTCGGTCTGCAAGTTCAGCAGCTTTAACGCACTTCGCCACCGGGCTCCTTACGACAGATGGATTGGGGTCAGGCTGGATGGCCTTTGAGGATCCCTTCCAAGTCACTCTGTGGCTTGCAAGCCTCTTACTGATAAGATGCCCCCAATCCAAAAATGTATTACATCCAGCTAGGCTTTCCATAAGCCAAAAACATCTCTCCCCGCACACATTTGTTTCCCCATTAAATAGAACAATGCCTCCGCCGCCAGTTGCCATGGTGACCACGGGATGATGGTCCAGGCTCTTCAACGCTGCTCTCCATCCCTCCGGTTGGGCGCCAATGCCATCCCATTAACTTGACCCATGGCACCCCTTAAAAAGGCGGGCATCCTCATATATAGGAAGAGGCCCAATTTTTGCCATTCGATGGAGGATGAGGTTTCTAACCACTAGGCAGTGCTGACCTGTCAGTCTTCCTGCTAACGTCCCAGTTCAAATCCTGCAGGAAAAAAAAAGATGAAAATGCCGGCTTTCGCAGGGTGCCGACCCCCTACGGGGGATAATTCCTCCAGGTGACCGGTGCCGGCTTTCATATCCATTTCCCTTGGCAGCTGTCACTCAACCTCTCTCGTCTCCTCAGCCTTTGAAAAAGAGATATTTATAATGCACTTAGCTATCAGAGCAGTCAGCAGGGGATTCTTTCATTTTTTCCCTTTCAAAATCCAGTCTTGAGTTTTCCATACCTTAGTGGAGCATCTGCGCTGGGTTTTAGTCTGAAATTTAAAGAGCGTTCGGCCGTGTCTCCCCAAATTTAGGTCTATTGAAATTCAGACTAAAACTTAGAGTGGATTCATGAACATCATTTGGACACAACAGCTCCTTTCTTGGATTCAATACGGGTGCATTTGCAGAATTACCGCAGTTTGATTCCACTTTAACCCCCGTAAGACCCTGGGAGTTGTAGTTTTTTGCAAGGTTTTTGGTCTTCTCCACCGAAGAGTAAAAAAGGTAAGGTAAAGGTTTTTCCCTGATGCTGAGTCCAGTCGTGATCGCCTCTGGGGGTTGGTGCTCACCTCCATTTCTAAGCCGAAGAGCCAGTGTTGTCCGTAGACACCTCCAAAGTCATGTGGCTGGCATGACTGCACGGAGCGCTGTTACCTTCCTGCCGGAGCGGTACCTATTGATCTACTCACATTGGCATGCCTTTGAACTGCTAGGTTGGTAGGAGCTGGGGCTAACAGCGGGTGCTCATTCTGCTCCCAGGATTTGAACCTGGGACCTTTTGATCCACAAGTTCAGCAGCTCAGCGCTTTAACACACTGTGCCACCAGGGGCCCAAATTTAGGTCTATTAAAATGCAGACTAAAACTTAGAGTGGATTCATGAACATCATTTGGACACAACAGCTCCTTTCTTGGAGTCAATACGGGTGCATTTGTAGAATTACCGCAGTTTGATTCCACTTTAACCCCCATAAGACCCTGGGAGTTGTCGTTTTTTGCAAGGTCTTTGGCCTTCTCCGCTGAAGAGTGCAAACTACAGTAGAGTCTCACTTATCCAACATAAACGGGCCGGCAGAATGTTGGATAAGCGAATATGTTGGATAATAAGGAGGGATAAAGGAAAAGCCTATTCAACATCAAATTAGGTTATGATTTTACAAATTAAGCACCAAAACATCATGTTATACAACAAATTTGACAGAAAAAATAGTTCAATATGCAGTAATGCTATGTAGTAATTACTGTATTTATGAATTTCGCACCAAAATATCACAATGTTTTGAAAACATTGACTACAAAATGCGTTGGATAATCCAGAACGTTGGATAAGCAAGTGTTGGATAAGTGAGACTCTACTGTACAATTTTCTGGTTTGTAGTTTGGCAATGGAGCCTCCGGTAGTTCAGTGTGTTAAAGCTCTGAGCTGCTGAACTTGTAGACCGAAAGGTCCCAGGTTCAAATCCGGGGTGCGGGGTGAGCGCCTGCTGTTAGCTCCAGCTTCTGCCAACCTAGCAGTTCGAAAACATGCAAATGTGAGTAGATCAATAGGTACTGCTCCGGCAGGAAGGTAATGGCGTTCCATGCAGTCATGCCAATGGCCACATGACCTTGGAGGTGTCTACGGACAACGCCGGTTCTTCAACTTAGAAATGGAGATGAGCACCAACCCCCGGAGTCGGACACGACTGGACTTAACGTCAGGGGAAACCTTGACCTTTACTAGTTTGGCAAAGCATCAGCCCTCTTTGGCCAGGAAAGCAAAATACCTTGGAAAGCTACAACTCCCAGGATGCCATAGCAGTGAACCATTCATTCTACAGTGATGCATCCTTAGCCAACATTCTGTGAAAAAAGCAACGGTTCCTCTTGCTATCTGCAATTTTGAAACATAGCTCTGGCACTGTCACATTATAACTAGACTAAAAATTGGAAAATCCCTTTTCCAAAAGGATTTCTGAACGCCACGAAGAATTAAGCTTCTGTTCATCTGTAGTGTTACTCCATCACACAGAGAGCTAGACAGATATTTTACCAGTTTTGGCAGGTAGATTTGGGAAGATCTGACACAAAACACTAGCTCGCGCATGCTTTTTCCGAGCTGCAGCAGGGAGCTTCTCATGTCGCTTGGGCAGTGGCTCCATCCCAACTTTTCATTCATATGTCACCTGGGATGGCAACATCAATGATCCAAACCTTTTTCTTTCCCGCAACTGTGATGTCTGGTGTGTTGTGTTCCAGAACTTTGTCAGTCCGGATTCGGAAGTCCCACAGTATCTTTGCGTGCTCATTTTCTAATACTTTTGCAGGTTTGTGATCCCACCAGTTCTTTGCTGCTGGGAGGTGGTACTTGAAGCATAAGTTCCCATGAATCATTTGGGCCACATAGTTGTGCCTCTGTTTGTAGTCTGTCTGTGCGATTTTCTTACAGCAGCTGAGGATATGATCCATGGTTTCATCGGTTTCCTTGCACAGTCTGCTTTTTGGGTCATCAGCTGATTTTTCGATCTTGGCCTTAATGGCCTTTGTCCTGATGTCTTGCTCCTGGGCTGCAAGGATCAGGCCTTTGGTCTCCTTCTTCAGGGTCCCATTCGTGAGCCAGAGCCAGATCTTCTCCTTATCAGCTTTTCCTTCAATTTTGTCAAGGAACTTTCCATGCAATGTTTTGTTGTGCCAGCTGTCAGCTCTAGTTTGTAGTGCGGCTTTCTTGTACTGGTTTTTTGTCTGCTGTGCTTTGAGGAGTTTCTGATTTTTGACTTCAATCAAAGCAGGTTCTTCAGTTTGCTTTACATATTCTGCCAGGGCATGTTGTTGTTGTTGTTGTTGTTGTTGTTGTTGTTGTTGTTCTTCTTCTTCTTCTTCTTCTTCTTCTTCTTCTTCTTCTTCTTCTTCTTCTTCTTCTTCTTCACAACATTGAGGCTGGGTGGTCATATGTCAGGGGTGGCTTGTGCTTTTGGTGTAGAAAGGTAGAAGGTGGTTGAACTAAATAGCCTAAGGGGTCTCTTCCAATCCGCTTTATTGTTTTTTATTATGATTGTGATTATTATTAACATTGAGGCTGTATTCGTTCCCATTTTGTTTTGTTTTTTAACTTCAAAATAAGATATGTGTAGTGTGCATGGGAATTTGTTCATAGTTTTTTAAAAGACTATAGTCCGGCCCTCCAACGATCTGAAAAACCGTGAACTGGCCCCCTGTTTAAAAAGTTTGGGGACCCCTGATTTGGATGATGGAAAAAAAGGCACGCCAATTACATTTGTAAATGAGACCAAATTGGGATGGATAGCGTATATCACAAAGGACAGGATCAGGATCCAATATGATCTTGAGAGGCAAGAGAGCTGAGCTAAGATTAACCAAATGCATTCAAACAGGGAGAAATGTACGGTATTACACTTTGGCAAATACATATGAAACATCCAGATATAGGATGGCGTCAAAACAGTGCATGGGAAAAGGGATCTTAGGAGTCTTTGCAGACCACGAGATGAATGTGAGCCAACAGTGTGATGTGGCAGCTAAAAAGCCCAATGCAATTCTGTGCTGCATCAGTAGGAGGACAGTGTCAAGATAGAGGGAAGTTACAGTCCTATTTTATTCTGCTTTGGTCAGACATATCTGGAATTTTGTCTCCCATTTGGGCAATTCAAGAAGGATATGGACAAGAAGGAGCCTCCGGTGGTGCAGTGTGTTAAAGCGCTGAGCTGCTGAACTTGCAGACCAAAAGGTCCCAGGTTCAAATTCAGGGAATGGAGTGAGCGCCTGTTGTTAGCTCCAGCTTCTGCCAACCTAGCAGTTCGAAAACATGCCAATGTGAGTAGATCAATAGGTACCACTCCGGTGGGAAGGTAACGGCGTTCCATACAGTCATGCTGGCCACATGAACTTGGAGGTGTCTACGGACAATGCCAGCTCTTCGGCTTAGAAATGGAGATGAGCACCAACCCCCAGAACCAGACACGACTGGACTTAACATCCGGGGAAATCTTTACCTTTACCTTTATGGACAAGAAGGAAAGATGTCCAAAGGTTATCCAGATTTGGAGACCCAGCTACTATGAGGAACAACTTATTGAGTTGTTGGATGTTTATAACTGGAGAAAAGAAGGCTGAAAGAAGGGTGAATAAGAAGGATTTTAAAATACAGTATTCAATGGCTCCAAAGTGACCCATTGAAGGTGGAATCAAGTCTCAAAAAGGGATGTACAGTAGAGTCTCACTTATCCAACATTCTGGATTATCCAACGCATTTTTGTAGTCAATGTTTTCAATACATCGTGATATTTTGGTGCTAAATTCGTAAATATAGTAATTACTATGTAGCATTACTGCATATTGAACTACTTTTTCTGTCAAGTTTGTTGTATAACATGATGTTTTGCTGCTTAATTTGTAAAATCATAACCTAATTTGGTGTTTAATAGGCTTCTCCTTAATCTCTCCTTGTTATCCAGCATATTTGCTTATCCAACGTTCTGCCAGCCCGTTTATGTTGGATAAGTGAGACTCTACTGTATTATTGCCCCAACCTTATTCTCCATCTTCATCACTATGATACTTCATCTTGTTTATAGGAAGCTTCCCACCAACATAGAAATCACCCGTCAGACACATGGCAAGCTATTTAGCCTCAGCAGACCGAAAGCCAAAACTAAGGCCACAACAACATCTGTTATAGATCTTGAGCATGCTGATTATAACTTAATGACCATTCAGAAGAAGACCTACAAGTCACTCCAAACACCTTCGCAGGAGCAGACGAGAAGCTCGGCCTCTAATTGAACATCGAGAAAACCAAAGTGCTCTTCCAACAGGCACCAGCCAATCCCTCTGCAAGGCCAGAAATACAGCTTAATGGTGTAATGTTAGAAAATGTTGACTATTTCCACTACAAAAATCAACATCAACACTGAAATACAACACCGCCTGAGCTCTGCGCGTACAGCATTTTTCTGAACAAAGTAGAGAGTGTTTGAGGATTGGGACATCCGTAGGGAGACGTAAGATTTTTCTGTGTGTGTGTCAGGAGCGACTTGAGAAAGCAAGGTGCTTGTTTATAAAGCTACTAGCTGTGCCCGGCCACGCGTTGCTGTGGCTAGGACTTAATTTTACTTTTCTTTTTGTTGTATGAACATAGAGGCGTGGATGAGAGGTTGTGCTGTCAATTTTCAAGGTTGTGGGACGTTTAGTTTAGTTGTTTTGTCCGGTGCCGTGATTCCATTACCCTTTTATATATATAGAAGATTGTCCTCCCAACCCTGTTATACGCCTGCGAAACATGGATCATCTAGAGATGTCACACTCAACTCCTGGAACAATTCCATCAGAGTTGCCTCTGAAAAATCCTGCAAATCTCTGGGGAAGATAGGAGGACAAACATCAGTGTGCTGGAAGAAGCAAAGACCACCAGCACTGAAGCGTTGATCCTTCACCATCAACTCCATTGGACTGGCCATGTTATCCGAATGCCCCAAAACCACCATCTCCCAAATCAGTTACTCTTCTCCCAACTCAAGAACAGAAAACGGAGTCTTGGTGGACAGGAAAAGAGACTGAAAGATGGGCTTAAAGCCAACCTTGAAAACTATGGCATGAAAACTGGGAAGCCCTGGCCCTCAAGCATTGGAACTGGAGGTCAGCTATTTCCAATTCCAAGAGGCACAAATGGAGGGCAAAAGGGAGAAACTTGTCAAGAAGAAGACAACCCTTCTCGGGAACGCTTTCCTCCTGGAAATCGATCTCCTCACTGCGAAAGAACATACAGACCAAGAATAGGTCTCTCTACAGTCACCTATGGACTTACCGTCTAGACCAGGGGTCCTCAAACTTTTTAAGTGGAGGGCCGGTTCACGGTCCCTCAGACTGTTGGGGGGCCGGACTAGGATGAAATAGTCCAAAATTAGGATTGTTGCTGTTGTGTGCCCTCAAGTTGTTTCAGACTTAGGTCAACCCTAAGTCTAGAGTTCAGGACAGGGATCAGGTAAATGACCTTGGAGGGTCGGATCTGGCCCATGGGCCTTAATTTGGGAACCCGTGATCTAGACGATCTCATAAGACCATAGGTAAGCAAAGAGACCTCCAAAGACCATCTAGATGGTCTCATAAGACCATAGGTAAGGAAAGGGATCCACAAAGACCATCTAGATAATCTCATAACACCATCAGAAGACCACAGATAAGGAAAGGGACCCTCAAAGACCATCTAGATGGTTTCATAAGACCATAGGTAAGGAAAGTGATCTCCAAAGGCCATTTAGATGGTTTCATAAGACCATAGATAAGGAAAGGGATGGTCAAAGACCATCTAGATGGTTTCATAAGACCATAGATAAGGAAAGGGACCGTCAAAAACCATCTAGATGGTTTCATAAGACCATAGATAAGGAAAGGGACCTCCAAAGGCCATCTAGATGGTTTCATAAGACCATAAATAAGGAAAGGGACTGTCAAAGACCATCTAGATGGTTTCATAAGACCATAGGTAAGGAAAGTGACCTCCAAAGGCCATCTAGATGGTTTCATAAGACCATAGGTAAGGAAAGTGACCTCCAAAGGCCATCAGGATGATTTCATAAGACCATAGATAAGGAAAGGGACCTCTAAAGGCCATTTAGATGGTCTCATAAGGCCATAGCTAAGCAGACCTTCAAAGACCATTTAGAGCAGGGGTCCTCAAACTTTTTAAGCGGAGGACCGGTTCACAGTCCCTCACACTGTTGGTGTGGGGTGGACTATGATGAAATAGTCCAAAATTAGGATTGTTGTTGTTGTGTGCCTTCAAGTCGTTTCAGACTTAGGTCAACCCGAAGTCTAAAGTTTAGGCCAGGGGCCAGGTAATGACCTTGGAGGGCCACATCCAGCCCACAGGCCTTTGTTTGGGGACCCCTGGTCTAGACCCTACACTTGGAAGGCAATCATATTCAGCTAAGAGTGATAGCCTATGATGATATTTGAAAGGAGGTTACATTGAAGAAGGTGCAAGCTTCTTCTCGGCTGTTTCAGAGACCGGGAGACAATGGTGCAATGGATCCAAATTTCAGTAAAACATTAGGAAGACCTTCCTGTGGATAAGAGTCGTTCAACGGTGAGAATGTCCAATGGTATCTCCTTCTCTTGCAGGCGTTTTAACAGAGGCTGGATGGCTATCTGTCTGAAGGGTTTGGATTGTGTCTTCCTTCTTAGCTGAGAGACCCCAAAGACCATGTAATCCAACCCCATATAAATATATATATATAGTAGAGTCTCACTTGTCCAACATAAACAGGCCAGCAGAACATTGGATAAGCGAATATGTTGGATAATAAGGAGGGATCAAGGAAAAGTCTATTAAACATCAAATTAGGTTATGATTTTACAAATTAAGCACCAAAACATCATGTTATACAACAAATTTGGCAGAAGAAGTAGTTCAATACGCAGTAATGCTATGTAGTAATTACTGTATTTACGAATTTAGCACCAAAATATCACGATGTATTCAAAACATTGACTACAAAAATGCATTGGATAATCCAGAATGTTGGATAAGCGAATGTTGGATAAGTGAGACTCTACTGTAATAACAACCCTATTCTGTTATGCAGTAAGACACAATTATAACTTAACTAGCTGTGCCTGACCACGCGTTGCTGTGGCGAAGTATGGTGGTATGGCAAATAAAGTATTGAGGAATTGGTGGTAGTTAAGGTCAAGGGTAAAGGTGTGGAGTCCAGATAATCCAGTTAAAGCAGATAATATAAGATTATAAATGGGTTATATAGCTGTGTGGAAGGGCCTTGAGTCTACACTGCCATCTAATCCAGTTAAAATCTGATAATCTGTATTTTATGGGCAGTGTGGAAGAGGCCTAAGTGAGGCCTAACTGCCTGTCCCCTGGGTGAGTGGGTTGCTAGGAGACCAAGTGGGCGGAGCTTAGCCTTCTAACTGGCAGCAATTGGATAAAAACAATTATTCCTCTCCCTCTAATTAGGACTTTATTTTTCTTTTCTTTTTGTTGTATCAACCTAGAGGCGTGGATAATGGGTTGTGTTGTCAATTTTTAAGGTTGTGGGGTGTTTAGTTTTGTTGTTTTGGCGGTTGCCAGGATTCCATCACTCTTTTATATATATAGATGGGGTTGGGCTTCATGGCCTTTGGTGGTGTCTTCATGCCTAGCAGAAGGACGTTGAACTAGATGACCTCTTAGGATCTCTCCATAACTCTATGAGTGAATGCTTTCGTTTTGCAACCTGCACCATTTTATGACTTCCCGCATTAGAGGATTGAAATCCCCTCCCCTGCAATCATTTCTGGTTGCAAATTGCAAAACTTTTCGGCTGAAGACAGACTTTTCCTCCTCGAAACTGGGTCTCGGGAAGCCCCATGCAGAGCAATGGACCTTTAAAACTCTGCCCCCCGGAACCATCTGTTCTGCACCGTGTCAGGAAAAAATGGATGCAAATCTGTGCTGGATGGCGCAGCCATCATTTACAGGCAAAGTATCATTAGTCTGCTGCGAAGTGTACATCTGGAGGGACGCGCCTCGGAGGAAACTGGCATCTAATGCCGATTTTTTTTCTCCTTCTTGAAAAATAATAACCTGACTTTTCATTAAAACTCAATTTACTAGCTGCAAAAAAACCTACAACAAAACAAAAAAGGTTGAAAGTCTGCAAATGCATCGTTTGATAATGTAGACATCCGCCTTAACCTTAAGGAGACTCAGTTGGGGCCTCATCCACACTGGCCATATAGTACAGTTTGGAACTGCATTATATGAGCCTACTCTGACCATATAATGCAGTTCCAGTTCGTATTATATGGCAGTATAGATGAGAGCCTCCATTGGCTCATTGTGTTAAAGCGCTGAGCTGCTGAACTTGCAGACTGAAAGGTCCCAGGTTCAAATCCGGGGAGCGGAGTGAGCGCCCACTGTTAGCTCTAGCTTCTGCCAACCTAGCAGTTCGAAAACATGCAAACGTGAGTAGATCAATAGGTACCGCTCTGGCGGGAAGGCAACGGCATTCCACACAGTCATTCCTATGGCCACATGACCTTGGAGGTGTCTACAGACAACGCTGGCTCTTCAACTTAGAAATGGAGATGAGCACCAACCCCCATAGTGTGAGTAGATCAATAGGAACTGCTCCGGCGGGAAGATAAGGGCGCTCCATGCAGTCATGCCAGCCACATGACCTTGGAGGTGTCTACGGACAATGCTGGCTCTTCGGCTTAGAAATGGAGATGAGCACCAACATCCAGAGTCGGACACGACTGGACTTAATGTCAGGGGAAACCTTTACCTTTACCTATAGATGGCATTCTGTCTTCCAAGGACCCAGAATTCCCAGGATGGATACTATGCATAGAGGACTCTCTAACCCAGCATCCTGTTTTTCAAAGTAGCCACCTCCACATAGACCCTTGGGAGTTGTCATTTGGTGAGGTACCAGCATTCTTTGGCAGAACTTGAGCTATATGCTATGGAATCCTGGGATTCATAGTTTGTAGGGCCCATAAGCCAGAAAAATAGTAAACTATTGCCTTTGCCTCTACATATGCGCCTCCCTTCCTGGGAGCTGGTGCCTTTCTCCAGAAAGTTCCAAGACCAAAAGTTAGCTTGAAATCAACAAGTGAGGTCACAGGTATCACTTATGCCAAGTGGGTGTGGAAGGTGAGGAAGACCCTCAGCCATTGGTCAATTTTAGATAAGCCAAGATATAAATTCTTTGTTTGCTACGCACATGTTGCGACGGCCATTTGCATGGTATGGACCCACTAGAGTGGGTACCTATGGCTGTTTTGCCTTATTATCAGCTGTGATAACAATAAAGGGCTTGTTTTATTGCTCCCTTGGAATTCTCTCCTTTACTTATTTATTTATTTATTTATTTATTTTATTATTTACAGCATTTATATTCCGCCCTTCTCACCCCGAAGGGGACTCAGGGCAGATCACATTACACCTATAGGCAAACATTCAATGCCTTTTAACATAGAACAAAGACAAGACAAACATAGGCTCCGAGCGGGCCTCGAACTCATGACCTCCTGGTCAGAGTGATTCATTGCAGCTGGTTGCAGCTGGCTTGCTCTCCCGCCTGCGCCACAGCCCGGGCCTTTACTTCCCTTCAGTTTAGTGTGGCACCTGCAAAATTTAGCAGAGAAGATGAAATACCTTGTAAAAGTACAACTCCCGTGTTTGGATAGCATTGCACCACGACTGGTCCCAGACTGCCTCCTTTCTATAGTCTAGTTGCACTCAGAGTCGGCAAAAGGTCTTGTGAAATTACAATTTCCGGGATCCCACAGCACAGAGGCGTGACATTTAAAGTGGTCCCCAAACTGCATTAATTCTATAGTGTAGATACACCCCTCATTCATGTTGCTGGTTACACAGATAAGAAGCAAAGGATGCTTTTCAAATGTTCAGGAGCACTGCAGGTTGGGAAAGAAAAAGAATGTTAAGTCTCAAAATAACTGCAGTTTTCATGAAACAAGACCAGAACAGAGGCATCTCCATCGGAAGCCGGGAACAATACAGCCCATTTTTCTGGGTCAGGGTCTCCAAGGAGGGAAAAAGGGGCGCCCAATTGGATATCAATCAAAGAGACCTTCATCTGACTTTGCAGCGTGGGAGGCAGCATGACTCACAGCTAGTCCTCCTAAATCCGATTCCCGTCTTGGTGATGGATGGTTGGCTAGAGATGGCTGTTCTTCAAACCTGACTTACCAGTTGAGGGTTTTCCTAGGTGTGTGCTAAAACCCCAAACCTAGGGATGACTTCTTGCAGTATTATAAAGCAATAACAGCATCATTTAAACTCATGCCGAGAACTTTTACCTGTTTGGAAATGAGGGGTTCAGCTTCAACACTGTACGATTGATGCAGTCTGGCACTGCTTTAATTGCTGTAGCACAATGTGATGGAATACTGGAAGTTGCCGATTGGAGAGGTCCCAGTTCTCTTTGGCAGAGAAGATGCACAACGTTGTCAAGCTACAACTCCTGTCAGTCCATAGCACCGAGCCTTGGCAATGAGAGTGATACCAGACTGCAGTGCCCAATTTGGGAAAGTTTGAAAGCATGGATGATTCGGGACCAGGGGCGGTTCAACCTTAAGGCAATCTAGGCACTTGCCTGGAGCGGCATCATTTAGGAGGCGCACTTGAGGCACGGACCCACCTTCGCACCACACTGGCCTGCCTTTGGGGCCTTAATAATGATGATGATGATGATGATGATGATGATGATGATGATGATGAAAATGATAAGGAGAAGACCAGGCTCTGGCTCACGAATGGGATCCTGAAGAAGGAGACAGAAGGCCTGATCCTTGCAGCCCAGGAGCAAGCCATCAGAACAAATTAAGGCCAAGATCGAAAAATCAGATGATGACCCAAAATGCAGACTGTGCAAGGAAACCGACGAAACCATTGATCATATCCTCAGCTGCTGTAAGAAAATTGCACAGACAGACTACAAACAGAGGCACAACTATGTGGCCCAAATGATTCATTGGAACTTATGCCTCAAGTACCATCTCCCAGCAGCAAAGAACTGGTGGGATCACAAACCTGCAAAAGTATTGGAAAATGAACACGCAAAGATACTGTGGGACTTCTGAATCCAGACTGACAAAGTTCTGGAACACAACACACCAGACATCACAGTTGTGGAAAAGAAAAAGGTTTGGATCATTGATGTTGCCATCCCAGGTGACAGTCGCATTGATGAAAAACAACAGGAAAAACTCAGCCGCTCTCAGGACCTCAAGATGGAACTTCAAAGACTCTGGCAGAAACCAGTGCAGGTGGTCCCGGTGGTGATGGGCACATTGGGTGCCGTGCCAAAAGATTTAAGCCGGCATTTGGAAACAATAGACAGTGACAAAATTACGATCTGCCAACTGCAAAAGGCCACCCTGCTGGGATCTGCGCGCATCATCCGAAAATACATCACACAGTCCTAGACACTTGGGAAGTGTTCGACTTGTGATTTTGTGATACGAAATCCAGCATGTCTATCTTGTTTGCTGTGTCATAATAAAATAGTAGTAGTAATAATAATAATAATAATAATAATAATAATAATAATAATAATAATAATAATAATAATTTTATTTTTATACTCCACCCCATCTCCCCAAAGGGACTCGGGGTGGCTTACATGGGGCCAAGCTCGTACATCAACAATATAAAAACAAAGCAATAAAACAAATGAATCAACAACTTCAGAGATTGTGAGGTCTGTGGGAGCTTGGAAGCTAGGTGAGTGGGGTTTATATATCTGTAGAAGGTCCAGGGTGGGAGAAAGAACTCTTCTTTGAAGCAGGTGTGAATGTTGTAATTAATCACCTTGATTAGCATTTAATGGCCCTGTGGCTTCAAGGCCTGGCTTCTTGCCTGGGAGAATCTTTTTTTCGGAGGTGTTAGCTGTCCCTGATTGTTTACTGTCTGGATTTCCCCTGTTTTCAGAGTGTTGTTCTTTATTTATTGTCCTGATTTTAGAGGGTTTTTTTAAAAACACCCTTTCGGTTGCCTTTTAATTATCTGCCTTGATATTCTGGGTTATATGGCTGTGTGGAATAATAATAATAATTTTATTTTTATACCCCGCCCCATCTCCCCAAAGGGACTCGGGGCGGCTTACATGTAGCCAAGCCCAGGTCACAAACAATATAAAAACATAACAATAAAACAATCAGTCAACAATAAAACAAGTCATAGGTCAAGATACAATAAATATACTATGATAAAATCCTGAGTCGGCTCTAAAAAAAGAACTGGGCCAAAAAAGTACAATTAGTGTCAGACCCTCAGGGCTCTTCCACACAGCCATATAACCCAGAATATCAAGGCAGAATAACCCACAATATCTGCTTTTAACTGGGTTATCTAAGTCCACACTGCCCTATATCCCTGTTCAATGTTTGGTGCTAAATTTGCAAATATAGTACAGTAGAGTCTCACTTATCCAAGCCTCGCTTATCCAAGTTTCTGGATTATCCAAGCCATTTTTGTAGTCAATGTTTTCAATATATTGTGATATTTTGGTGCTAAATTCGTAAATACAGTAATTACAACGTAACATTACTGCGTATTGAACTGCTTTTTCTGTCAAATTTGTTGTAAAACATGATGTTTTGGTGCTTAATTTGTAAAATCGTAATCTAATTTGATGTTTAATAGGCTTTTCTTTAATGCCTCCTTATTATCCAAGATATTCACTTATCCAAGCTTCTGCCGGCCCGTTTAGCTTGGATAAGTGAGACTCTACTATAATTCCTACATAACATTACCATGTATTGAACTGCTTTTTCTGTTGATTTGTTGTAAAACATGATGTTTTGGTGCTTAATTTGTTAAATCTTAATGTAATTTGATGTTTAATAGGCTTTTCCTTAATCCCTCCTTATTATCCAATTTTCACTTATCGAATGCTTTTATTTTTCAGTGATTGGTTTTTTTTGGGGGGGGGGCACCAAAATTCTGTTCTCTTACACTTGAAGAATACCTAGGGCCGGCCCTGTTCAGGACCATTGCAACCAAGTCGAAGTATGTCATTGTGGCTATCCAAAAATTGCCCTCCACCTTTTGGTTTAGCCAATATTTACCTCTGACTTTCTGAAGTCCAAGACTTATGTTTTGGGGCTTTGCATGGGCTTTAGTCTCACACACCTCTCAAAACTCAGTCTGACACATCTGCATACATACACGTCAACGCACAGTGTGGCCACTTTCGCCAGAAGTGTTCTTGAGACAAGCCGGTGCAGAAGGCACCCGGGGGCTCTCCGGGGCTTTGCATGGCGGAAAAGGTCAACGGCAAAAGCCATGACAGACTGCAAGACATGATGTATGGCTTCCGCCAGGCACATGTAGACATTAATGTGCCGCCAGGAAGAAGGGAAGGTTGGGAGGGGAGAGGAAGGGGCGCCATAGGAAGAAAGGAGCAGAGGCTGGCATGTGGTCGGAAAGGAGTCCCCACGAAATCATGCAAAACACAGTCCTCCACGGCCATTGCTATGGCTCACTTCCTCTTTGCGATTCGAAACAAATGTTGGTTGGGCTGGAGTCAAAGACCAGAATCTTCTCATGGCTTTGCACAAGGATATTATTATTATTATTATTATTATTATTATTATTATTATTATTATTATTATTATTATTTTATGACACAGCACACAAGATAGATATGCTAGATTTCGTATCACAAAATCACAAGTCAAACACTTCCCAAGTGTCTAGGACCGTGTGATGTATTTTCGGATGATGCGTGCAGATCCCAGTCGGGTGGCCTTTTGCAGTTGGCAGATCGTGATTTTGTCAATGTCTATTGTTTCCAAATGCCGGCTGAGATTTTTCGGCACGGCACCCAGTGTGCCCATCACCACCGGGACCACCTGCACTGGTTTCTGCCAGAGTCTTCGAAGTTCAGTCTTGAGGTCCTGATAGCAACTGAGTTTTTCCTGTTGTTTTTCGTCAATGCGACTGTCACTTAGAATCATAGAATCATAGAATTGCAGAGTTGGAAGAGACCTCATGGGCCATCCAGTCCAACCCCCCGCCAAGAAGCAGGAAATCGCATTCAAAGCACCCCCGACAAATGGCCATCCAGCCTCTGCCTAAAAGCTTCCAAAGAAGGAGCCTCCACCACAGCCTGGGGGAGAGAGTTCCACTGCTGAACAGCTCTCTCTCACAGTGAGGAAGTTCTTCCTGAGGTCCAGACGGAATCTCCTTTCCTGTAGTTTGAAGCCATTGTTCCCTTGCGTCCTAGTCTGCAGGGCAGCAGAAAACAAGCTCCCTCCCTCCTCCCTATGACTTCCCTTCACGTATTTGTACATGGCTATCATGTCTCCTCTCAGCCTTCTCTTCTGCAGGCTAAACATGCCCAGCTCTTTAAGCCGCTCCTCATAGGGCTTGTTCTCCAGACCTTTGATCATTTTAGTCGCCCTCCTTTGGACGCTTTCCAGTTTGTCAACATCTCCCTTCAACTGCGGTGCCCAAAATTGGACACAGTATTCCAGGTGTGGTCTGACTAAGGCAGAATAGAGGGCTTGCATGACTTTCCTGGATCTAGACGCTATTCCCCTATTGATGCAGGCCAGAATCCCGTTGGCTTTCCTAGCAGCCGTATCACATTGCTGGCTCATGTTTGTCCACAAGGACTCCAAGGTCTTTTTCACATGTACTGCTGTCTAGCCAGGCGTCCCCCATTCTGTATCTTTGCCTGGGATGGCGACACCAATGATCCAAACCTTTTTCTTTTCCACAACTGTGAGGTCTGGTGTGTTGTGTTCCAGAACTTTGTCAGTCTGGATTCGGAAGTCCCACAGTATCTTTGCATGCTCATTTTCTAATACCTTTGCAGGTTTGTGATCCCACCAGTTCTTTACTGCTGGGAGGTGGTATTTGAGGTATTTGTTGTTGCTCCTATGCCATCAACTCCGCTTGTCCAAATGCCGATCACCGTCTCCCAAAGCAGTTGCTCTACTCCGAACTCAAGTATGGGAAACGGAATGTTGGTGGGCAGGAAAAGAGATTGAAAGATGGGCTCAAAGCCAACCTTAAAAACAGTGGCATAGACAGTGAGAACTGGGAAGCCCGGGCCAAACGGAAGGTATGTCAAGCCAACCCTGACCGGGACCGCCTTCCGTCTGGAAACCGATGTCCTCACTGCGGGAGAACATGCAGATCAAG
This sequence comes from Anolis carolinensis, assembly GCF_035594765.1. Lineage (NCBI taxonomy): Eukaryota > Metazoa > Chordata > Lepidosauria > Squamata > Anolidae > Anolis > Anolis carolinensis. Next base: position 3,915,117 of record NW_026943821.1, on the reverse strand, counting down.
AATAGGTCTCTCCAGCCACCTAAGAATCCATCCTCAAGACCCCACACCTGGAAGACCATCATCCTTGAACTACGAGCGATCGCCTAAGTAAGTAAATCTGATGTAATATGCATCTGCATTGTGGAACGAAAAGCAGGTTGGCCCAGCTGTAGTTTGGTAAAGCATTCTTTGGCATAGAATTTGGACAATCCACCCCCTCCTGATGTTTTTGTCGTAATTAGCACTTTGGCCAGGTTTCTCCTGATTTTATCTAGATTTTATCTTTTGTCTTTATATGTGAATTTTATGAATGGTTTTCATTGTTTTTAATTTGTTTTATAGTGTTACTAGCTGTGCCCGGCCATGCGTTGCTGTGGCGTTGTCTGGTGGTGTTGGTGAGAAATTGTTGAGGTAGTGGTGGTATTGAATGTCTGTTGTATGGTTGTCTTTATGTTTAGTTTGCACACTGAAGTGGATTATATGGCAGTGTGGAGTCAAGATAATCCAGTTCAAAGCAGGTAATATAAGATTATAAATGGGTTATAGAGCTGTGTGGAAGGGCCTTGAGTCTACATTGCCATATAATCCAGTTAAAATCTGATAATCTGTGGAAGAGGCCTAAGTGAGGCCTAACGTTGCCTGTCCCCTGGACTGAGTAGGTTGCTAGGAGACCAAGTGGGCGGAGCTTAGCCTTCAAACTGGCAGCAATTGGATAAAAACTATTATTCCTCTCCCTGTAATTAGGACTTTATTTTTCTTTTCTTTTTGTTGTATCAACCTAGAGCCGTGAATGATGGGTTGTGTTGTCAAATTTCGAGGTTGGGGGGCCTGTAGTTTTGTTGTTTTGTCTGCTGCCCTGATGCCATCACTCTTTTATATACAGTAGAGTCTCACTTATCCAACACTCACTTATCCAATCTTCTGGATTATCCAACACATTTTTGTAATCAATGTTTTCAATACATTGTGATATTTTGGTGCCAAATTCGTAAATACAGTAATTACTACATAGCATTACTGTGTATTAAACTACTTTTTCGGCCAAATTTGTTGTATAACATGATGTTTTGGTGCTTAATTTGTAAAATCATCACCTAATTTGATGTTTAATAGGCTTTTCCTTAATCTCTGCTTATTAGCCAACATATTCGCTTATCCAACGTTCTGCCGGCCCGTTTACGTTGGATAAGTGAGACTCTACTGTATATAGATTTTATTGTTGTTGACTGGGCTTAGCCCCATGTAAGCCGCCCCGGGTCCCTTCATGGAGATGGGGCGGGATATAAGAATAAAATTATTATTATATTATTATTATAGAAAACGGAAAACCTTGTGAAGCTATGAAACCCAGGATAGAGCCGTGGTATCAAACTGCATTCATTCCACAGTGTAGATGTGGACTTCAGAGTGTCCTAGATCAGGATTCGGCACAAGCTGAAGGGAAGGAACAGCTGAAGAGGGCAATCCATAGCTGCTGTTTAAAGCATTCTCCCCAAAAAAGAAAGGAGCAGCTGGGGATTGTGGCTTTGTGTGCGGAGAGCTTCCTTCTTGACCTACTTTAGTTGGCATTTACAACAACCAGGCAAAGAAAACCCAGCTGCGGAGTGGCGTGCTCAGCAGAATGCCAGCCGCGGAGCAAAAGCAGAGGCTCCGAGACAAATACAAGGGGAGACGGAAAGGCAATCCTATTATCTGCTCATTTTTTGGCAGGGAGTCTAAGGTGCATCTACATTGTAGAACGAATGTTCAAAACGGAAGACACCTGCCACGACTCTATGCTACTATGGATTCCTGGGATGTGTAGTTTGGTGATCCCTAATGGGCTGAGAAGGCTAAACTACAAGTCCCAAAATATTCATAGCATTGAGCCATGGCAGTTCAAGTGGTGCCAAACAGCATGAACTCCTGGGATGTGTAGTTTGGTGATCCCTAATGGGCCGAGAAGGCTAAACTACAACTCCCGAAATGTTCATAGCATTGAGCCATGGCAGTTCAAGTGGTGCCAAAACGGCATGAACTCCTGGGATGTGTAGTTTGGTGATCTCTAATGGGCCGAGAAGGGTAAACTACAACTCCCAACATTTTCATAGCATTGAGCCATGGCAGTTCAAGTGGTGCCAAAACGGCATGAACTCCTGGGATGTGTAGTTTGGTGATCTCTAATGGGCCGAGAAGGCTAAACTACAACTCCCGAAATGTTCATAGCATTGAGCCATGGCAGTACAAGTGGTGCCAAATGGCATGAACTCCTGGGATGTGTAGTTTGGTGATCTCTAATGGGCCGAGAAGGCTAAACTACAACTCCCGAAATGTTGATAGCATTGAGCCATGGCAGTTCAAGTGGTGTCAAACAGCATGAACTCCTGGGATGTGTAGTTTGGTGATCCCGAATGGGCCAAGAAGGCTAAACTACAACTCCCGAACTATTAATAGCATTGAGCCATGGCAGTTCAAGTGGTGCCAAACAGCATGAACTCCTGGGATGTGTAGTTTGGTGATCCCTAATGGGCCGAGAAGGCTAAACTACAACTCCCAAAATGTTCATAGCATTGAGCCATGGCAGTTCAAGTGGTGCCAAACAGCATGAACTCCTGGGATGTGTAGTTTGGTGATCCCTAATGGGCTGAGAAGGCTAAACTACAAGTCCCAAAATATTCATAGCATTGAGCCATGGCAGTTCAAGTGGTGCCAAAACGGCATGAACTCCTGGGATGTGTAGTTTGGTGATCTCTAATGGGCCGAGAAGGCTAAACTACAACTCCTGAAATGTTCATAGCATTGAGCCATGGCAGTACAAGTGGTGCCAAATGGCATGAACTCCTGGGATGTGTAGTTTGGTGATCCCTAATGGGCTGAGAAGGCTAAACTACAACTCCCGAAATGTTGATAGCATTGAGCCATGGCAGTTCAAGTGGTGTCAAACAGCATGAACTCCTGGGATGTGTAGTTTGGTGATCCCGAATGGGCCAAGAAGGCTAAACTACAACTGCCGGCCCGTTTACGTTGGATAAGTGAGACTCTACTGTATATACATATACATATATTTTCTATATTTATCCAACGTTTATTCTTTTCCTTTTTATGTACACCCAAAACTATATATATATATATATATATATATATATATATATATATATAGTAGAGTCTCGATTATCCAATGTAAACGGGCCTGCAGAACGTTGGATAAGCGAATATGTTGGATAATAAGGAAAGATTAAGGAAAAGCCTATTGAACATCAAATTAGTTTATGATTTTACAAATTGAGCATCAAAACATCGTGTTATACAACAAATTTGACAGAAAAAGTAGTTCAATACGCAGTATGCTATGTAGTAATTACTGTATTTACGGATTTAGCACCAAAATATCACGATATATTGAAAACACTGACTATAAAAATGCGTTGGATAATCCAGAATGTTTGATAAGTGAGACTCTACTGTATCATGATATTTTGCTGCTAAATTCGTAAATACAATAATTACAACATAACATTACTGCATATTGAACTACTTTTTCTGTCAAATTTGTTGTATAACATAATGTTTTGGTGCTTAATTTGTAAAATCATAACCTAATTTGATGTTGAATAGGCTTTTCCTTAATCCCTCCTTATTATCCAACATATTCGCTTATCCAAGTTTCTGCCGGCCCGCTAAACTTGGATAAGTGAGACTCTACTGTACTTCAAAGTAAGGACTACACAATTAAACAGGAAATAACACTTTCAAACCAGGAACAGAATTTTACAGTACAGTACAGTCTCACTTATCCAAGCCTCACTTATCCAAGGTTCTGGATTATCCAAGGCATTTTTGTAGTCAATGTTTTCAATATATCATGATATTTTGGTGCTAAATTCGTAAATACAGTAATTCCAACATAACATTACTGCGTATTGAACTACTTTTTCTGCCAAATTTGTTGTATAACATGATGTTTTGGTGCTTAATTTGTAAAATCATAACCTAATAATAATAATAATAATAATAATAATAATTTTATTTTTATACCCCGCCACCATCTTCCCAGAGGGACTTGGGATGGCTCACAGATATAAAACCAGCATGCAGAGTATCAAATACAAAAAACACAAAAATAAAATTAAAAGGCATAAAATAAAATCACAGTCATTATAAAACACAACAATAAAATCATACAATGAACTGGGCAAAGTGCACTGAGTGAAACTTGTAAACATGAACATAACCTAATTTGATGTTGAATAGGCTTTTCCTTAATCCCTTCTTATTATCCAAGATATTCGCTTATCCAAGCTTCTGCCGGCCCGTTTAGCTTGGATAAGTGAGACTCTACTGTATATTGAAAACATTGACTACAAAAACATTGGCTATTGACTTCAAATAAAGTTAGAATTGCATAAAATGACCTTACAGTAACAACATTGTCAGAAATTAAATGTGTAAAAAGTTCAGTCCTTGCTGCCTAAAGAAACAGCTGTGGATCCGGATAGGAGGCAGACTGCGTTGTATAATCCATAATGTTGGATAAGCGAAAGTTGGATAAGTGAGACTTTACTGGATTTTCAAATCTTGTTACATAGTGTTATGCATCTCTGCATTAACAAGGTTTCTTGGGGTGCCACTACACTAGAATGAATGATGTTTGACACCACTTTGACTGTTGTGGCTCATTGCTATGGAGTCCTGGAAGTTGTAGTTTGCTGAGGCATCAGCACTCTCTCTCAGGGAAGGCCTTGTAAAACTATATACCAATGGCACTGAGCGATGGCAATTGAGGCGGTGCTGAAGGATTGAATGCCCTGCGCTGTCAAAGAGTTGTAGTGACTGACGTTCGTTGCATTTTACTAAAGTGGTACATACTCAGACATGCTTGTCCAACGTACCGGAGACAGGAAGAACTTATGTAAGGTGGTTACTTAAGGCTGAAGGAGGCTAAATTATTCATCAGTCATGTCCTAGTGCCACTTTAGTGTCCTTTTTAGGGCAGGTAAGGTAGGCGGACAATATGAAAGGCAATGTTGGCAATGCCAGGAGCTTCCTTTGAGGAGATAAAGCAGGGAATAATAATAATAATAATAATAATAATAATAATAATAATAATAATAGACTTTTATTGAAGTAAAAAATCAGAAACTTCTCAAAGCACAGCAGACAAAAAACCAGTACAAGAAATCAGCACTACAAACTAGAGCTGACAGCTGGCACAACAAAACATTGTATGGAAAGTTCCTTGACAAAATTGAAGGAAAAGCTGATAAGGAGAAGACCTGGCTCTGGCTCACGAATGGGACCTTGAAGAAGGAGACAGAAGGCCTGATCCTTGCAGCCCAGGAGCAAGCCATCAGGACAAAGGCAATTCAGGCCAAGATCGAAAAATCAGCTGATGAACCAAAATGCAGACTGCCCAAGGAAACCGACAAAACCATTGATCATATCCTCAGCTGCTGTAAGAAAATCGCACAGACAGACTACAAACAGAGGCACAACTATGTGGCCCAAATGATTCATTGGAACTTATGCCTCAAGTACCACCTCCCAGCAGCAAAGAACTGGTGGGATCACAAACCTGCAAAAGTATTGGAAAATGAGCACACAAAGATACTGTGGGACTTCCGAATCCAGACTGACAAAGTTCTGGAACACAACACACCAGACATCACAGTTGTGGAAAAGAACAAAGTTTGGATCATTGATGTTGCCATCCCAGGTGACAGTCGCATTGAAGAAAAACAACAGGAAAAACTCAGCCGCTATCAGGACCTCAAGATTGAACTTCAAAGACTCTGGCAGAAACCAGTGCAGGTGGTCCCGGTGGTGATGGGCACACTGGGTGCCGTGTCAAAAGATCTCAGCCGGCATTTGGAAACCATAGACATTGACAAAATTACGATCTGCCAACTGCAAAAGGCCACCCTACTGGGATCTGCACGCATCATCCGAAAATACATCACACAGTCCTAGACACTTGGGAAGTGTTCGACTTGTGATTTTGTGATACGAAATTCAGCATATCTATCTTGTTTGCTGTGTCATAATAAAATAGTAATAATAAATAATACGGGAAAATAATACATGTAGTAATAAATAGAGTAAAATAATAAATATAATAATAATAATAAGACCAGAGTGAAATAATAAATGTATTAAGAATAATAAAAATAGAGTAAAATAAATGTAATAGTAGCAACAATAATAGAGAAAAATAATAAATGTAATAATACCAATAATAATAGAAAATAATAATAAATGTACCATATATTCTCGAGTATAAGCTGACTCAAATATAAGCCAACCAGGACCCTCACCCGAGTATAAGCCGAGAGGGGCTTTTTCAGTCTTAAAAAAAGGGCTGAAAAACTAGGCTTATACTCGAGTATATATAGTAATAATATTACAATATATTGATATAGTACAATATAGTAATTTAATGGCAGTATTGTACTATGCTAATAATATAATATTGTACTTTGTTGTTATAAGAAATGTATGGAGTTGCTGGGAAACCTCTCAATAAAAATTAATTAAAATAATAATAATATAATATTGTATGTAAATTTAATTTGTAAGCCGCTCTGAGTCCCCTTCGGGGTGAGAAGGGCGGGATATAAATGTAGTAAATAATAATAATAATAATAATAATAATAATAATAATAATAATAATAATGAAGCTTTCCTGCTAAAGGTGAGTCTATATTGTAGAATGAAAGGGGCCGGGCTGTGGCGCAGCTGGCTAGTAACCAGCTGCTATAAATCACTACTGACTGAGAGGTCATGAGTTCAAAGCCCGGGTCGGGTTAAGCCTCTGACCATTAAATAGCCCAGCTTGCTGTTGACCTATGCAGCCCCGAAAGACAGTTGCATCTGTCAATTAGGGAAATTTAGGGACGCTTTATGCGGGGAGGCTAATTTACAACACCATAAAACTGCCAGAAAAACACGAGGAAAGGAATGAGGAAGTACAACCACTTCTGGACAGTGAAGCAACAGCTTCCCCTGTGGCCGGAATCGTGAAGCTGGAAAAATGTTAAAAATGCCTCTGAGTCTGTCTAATGTATGTTGTTTGTCTGTTGGCATTGAATGTTTGCCATATATGTGTTCATTGTAATCCGCCCTGAGTCCCCTTCGGGGTGAGAAAGAAGGGCGGAATATAAATACTGTAAATAAATAATAAATAAATGAAAGCATTTTGACCCCATTTCTACTGTCAGGGCTTAATGCTATGGAATAGTGGGAGTTGTAGTTTTATAAGGTCTTGAATAGTTGTCAAACTACAACTCCTAGGTTCTCATGGACCTGAGCCATGGCAGTGAAGACTGAATGAATGCACTTTGGCACCACTTTAACTGCCATGGATCAGTACTATGGAACCCTGGGAGTTGTAGTTTTACAAGGTCTTTAGCCTTTTTGGGTGCATCTCTACACTGTACAAGGAATGTAGTTTGAACCCACTTTAACTGCCAGGGCTCAATGCTACGGAATCGTGGGAGCTGTAGTTTCAAAAGGCCTTGAACCTGATGAAGCTGGGGCTTCATCAACTCCAACTTTGACGATTCCATAGCCATCCGCCATGGAAGTTCAAGTGGTGCCAAACCGTATTAATTGAACAATGTAGATGCACTGGGCTGAGTCAGGATTTGAACCTGGGTCTTTCGACCTGCAGTACAACACTCCAACCATGCTGGTTCCCAGCTGCAGGAGAACAAGTAAAGACATATTTTATTTCCCCGCAGTTCTCCCAAGTTTTAAACTGCTTTCTAGAAAGCAACAAAAGGAGAAACGCCGCAGAGTTAATATTTATCATACACTATTTTTTCCCCATTTTATTTTTATCTTTGTAAAGGTGTCCTGGGAGCTCTGCTATTGGGAAGGAAATAAATCTTGGGAGTAAATAAGCAAATAAATCATAACGCGGTGACACGGGGAAGGCGCTACCTGTCTCTGCGCCGCGGTCCAGAGGAAAGGAAGACAAGTCCCAGTCTTAGCGAGAAAGCAACACATTTTAACTACTTATGCTTGCCATATTGTCTTTTGTTTTGCAGTCAAAAGCTGGGACAGAGTGACTTTTCTGACTGTGCAAAGTCCGAAACCTTGGGTGCGTCTACACAGTGGAAGTAATGCAGTTGGATCCCATGCTGTGGCTCCATGCTACGTAATCTTGGGAGATGTAGTTTTATAGGGTCTTTAGCCTTCTCTGCTAAGGCTCAGAGTGTTAGGCCTAGCCTATCTGCAGATTCCAATATCCCATAGCATTGAACCCTAGTAATTCTAAGTGGGGAGTCAAGCTGCATTACTTCCACAGTGTAGATCAGACAGGAGCCAATATAACACACAATATCTTTATTTATGCAATTATATATCCAAAGGAAATTAGGTATAGAGTCTGAGTAAGGAATAGTTCTTTTAAGGAAGTCAATGACAGTTCCAAATGGGTAAAGGAAAAGGTCCAATATTATAATCCACAATGAGAACTCGATAGCTCTCTCTAAGGAAGATAGATTGTCCAAAGATTGAGTCAGTATAACAGAGTTGCAATAAGCAAGTTCAGGTCCACTAGAAATGCTTCGTGGTAATCCAAGGTAGCAAGGTAACAAGGCTGAGACAAATCTTGAATCAGCAACAAGGAGACAACTGGATTGAAGTCCAGGTCTACTCGAGAGTTGTGGCACGTCAATGGCCCGACTGGAACTGGAAACTTGGCATGGAAACAAACAGGAGCTGGAGACTGGAATCCTCTCTCAAAGAAAAGCAAGGTTGACACCGCAAGAAAACTACTGGGCGAAACTCTTTTAACAGATTTCAGAGTGTCCACAATTAGGGAGTACGAACTCCCAGAACTTTCACATGGGAACACTAACCATTATCCCATCTGTTCGCTAATCTCTGGCAACGGTGGACCCCCTGTTTTGCACTTCGCTCTCTGGTCACAAAATCTCTACGATTAAAACTCGCATTCTCAGGCGTCTCAACAACATCTGGCTCTATCAGCGAGGAACGAGTAGAAGAATCCTCCCCAATTAGTGAGTCTCTAAAGTCAATCTCTCCGGGCACCTGCAGCTGCAGAGGCCCCTCCGTAGAGGGGAAAATGTTTGTACCGTCCTCAAAATCATCTGTGTCAAAGTTCATGTCCTGAATCACTGCAGGCCCTGGTGCCATGGCTGGTTGGGATCTAACATGTACAGAGGATCAGCCCTGTCTTGCACTCCTGGGAAGATGCCCCGCTCCTGCCCTAGCCTCTCCCTTTAGTCCTAAAAGACCTCTCAGGAGTAGTATAGAGGCTCAGCCCTGTCTTGGGCTCTTGGAAGGAGGCCCCGCCCCCTTCCCTAGCTCCGCCCTTTGTGTCCCAACAAGAGCCTCAGGAGAGGGTTGGTGCTCATCTCAATTTCTAAGCCGAAGAGCCGGTGTTGTCTGTAGACACCTCCAAGGTCATGTGGCCATTGGCATGACTGCATGGAACGCTGTTACCTTCCCGCTGGAGCAGTACCTATTGATCTACTCACATTTACATGTTTTCGAACTGCTAGGTTGGCAGAAGCTGGAGCTAACAGTGGGCGCTCACTCCGCTCCCCGGGTTTGAACCTGGGACCTTTTGGTCTGCAAGTTCAGCAGCTCAGCGCTTTAACACACTGAGCTACTGGTGTAGATGCACCCAACGTGGGAATTCGCCTCTCCATCCATTATATTCATTTTCTCAGCAACCAGCTTTGAGAACAGATTTAGGGAAAATCTTAAAAGTGCTTGGGGACATTGAGTCCCGGAGTCCCTTTCCAAAAGCATCCCTTTTCCAAGCTGCTTGCGGGAATTTTGAGTCATCATCCAAATGCGTCGCTTTTCCGAGCTCTGCATACTGTCTCTGATTCTGAAGGCAATATATCATCATCCTGCAGCAGAAAAACAGGAGGCACCACTTTGCTTGGACTGAGAGTCCCAGGTGCCGTTCTGGCTAGTAGCCAATTATAGCTTAATCCTTGGCAATGTTTGCCCTCGATTCTCCGCTTCTCGATCGAGCCAGATGTATATCTCCGAAACATTCTGTGGGCGACATGTCCAAGTCCCTTTCCGACAGCCTGACAACCGTATCTTCCTTGGGCATCAGGGGTCAATGGAGGGGGAAACCGGCTCTCCCACCCGGTCACCGCATCTCGATGCTCCAAATTACCTTCTGAAAGGGGAGACGGGCAGGCTTCGATGGGTAATTGACTCCTCTCATGGAGGCTTTGGTGAGTGGGCATCAATGGCAGGTTAATTGAGCAGAAAACGGTCGGATGGCACCACAGTTAAAGCAGCAGAGTTGCAGAGATGTGAGGGTGCCGAAGATCTTCAGCGCAAGGAGACGTGCCTCATTTGGTGCTCCTTTTTTAGGCTGCACCAGAATGCACCGGGTCATTTGGTGTCTCCAACATACACAGATAATACAGAGGAGATAAAGAGCTCCCCAGAGTGCTGAAACCCGTCTCCGAAATAGATTCAGCACCTTGGATAGCTCAATTACAGCCCTGAACAGAGCCATTGGTTTCCAGTCTGTGGGCATTCAAGTACTACAGGAATTTTGTAGTTCAAAATTCGTTCCGAGTTGAGATGGAAAGAATATAGCGCCGAGCCCTCTGTATCCACTGATTCTGCCTCCACCATTTCTAGCCATGCATGACTTGAAAATATTACCACCCAAATTTCCAAAAGTGAAGCTTGATTCTGCCATTTATTATAAGGGATGCTGTTTCACTGTGCCCTCTATCTGCATAAAAATCAAAGGATTGCTGTCTGTTTGTATCACAAAGGCTGCTGCTAGGTGAAGGATTGACTGTTGCTAGGTGAAGTGGCCCTTCACTGGTTTGGCTGATACTAGGTGAAGCATTGATTTTGGTAGGTGAAGTGGCCCTCTGTGATGTCACTGGCTCGGCTGTTTCTAGGTGAAGGATTGACTGTTGCTAGGTGAAGTGGCCCTCTGTGGTGTCACTGGCTTGGCTGCTTCCAGGTGAAGGATTGACTGTTTCTGGGTGAAGTGGCCCTCTGTGATGTCACTGGCTTTGCTGTTTCTAGGTGAAGGATTGACTGTTGCTGGGTGAAGTGTCCCTCTGTGATGTCACTGGTTTGGTTGTTGTTAGGTGAATGACTGATTGTTGGTAGGTGAAGTGGTCTTCTTTGATATCACTGGCTTGGCTGTTGCTGGGTGAAGAATGGACTGTTTCTGGGTGAAGTGGCCCCTCTGTGATGTCACTGGTTTGGCTGTTGTTAGGTAAATGATTGACTGTTGGTAGGTGAAGTGGCCCTCTGTGATGTCACTGGCTTGGCTGTTACAAGGTGATGAACTGACTCTTGCTGGGTGAAGTGGCCCTCTGTAATGTCACTGGCTTGGCTGTTGCAAGGTGAATGATTGGTTGTTGCTGAGTGAAGTGGCCCTCTGTGATGTCACTGGCTTGGCTGTGGCAAGGTGAAGGATTGACTGTTGATAGGTGAAGTGGCCTTCTGCGATGTCACTGGGAAAGAAAGAGGAGGGGAGTCCTGGAATCAAATCGCAGCCAAAAGGCCCACTGTATCCTCTCTTATCCATCTCTACATTGCAAAAGTTTTGTGCAACTTGTTGGAGTCTTTATGTATCAGAGTGTTCCAAAGACTTTGACACAGAAAGACATATGTTTGTTGTTGTGTTGTTTATTTTTTAAACAAACTCTACATTTTCTAGGCAGACAATATATATTTTTGCCCATATGACCACAGCTTCCAGACAGAGAAAAGGTTTTGTGCAGGAAAACCTCATGTTTTTGCTGCACATAAAAGTTATCCAGAACACTTCAGGATGCTCACATAGGTAGTGAAGTCTGCACAAAAGTATTTGTTCTCTGTTGCAGAAGGAAGGATGGTCGAGAGAGGTTCTCTCCATGTTCCTTTAGCCTGCCATTCAAGTTCCCAGATCTGAACCTGGGATTAGGATTAAAAAGGAGGAGGAAAGGAAGAGAAAAAGATCAAACACCCCATCGTCGTCGTCTCACTCGTTCAGTTGTTTTTGACTCTTGGTGACCTCATGGACCAGTCCAGGCCAGAGCTCCCAGTCGGCCGTCACCGCCCCCAGTTCCTTCAAAGTCAACCCGGTCACTTCAATGATACCGTCCATCCATCTCGCCCTTGGTCGGCCTCTCTTCCTTTTTCCTTCAATTTTCCCCCAGCATCGTGATCTTTTCCAAGCTTTCCTGTCTCCTCATGATGTGGCCAAAATACTTCAGCTTTGCCTCCAATATCCTTCCCTCCAGTGAGCAGCCATTGGGCATTATTTCCTGGAGGATGGACTGGTTGGATCTTCTTGCCAAGGTCCAAGGCACGCTCAGGATTTTCCTCCAGCACCAGAGTCCAAAAGCCTCTCTCTTCCTTCGCTCGGCCTTCCTTATGGTCCATCTCTCACATCCATAGGTCACTCTGGGGAAGACCATGGCTTTGACTATGTGGACCTTCGTGGCCAGTGTGATGTCTCTGCTCTTCACTATTTTGTCAAGGTTGGCCATTGCTCTCCTCCCAAGAAGGAAACGTCTTCTGATTTCCTGGCTGCAGTGATCTTCGCGCCTAGAAATACAAAGTCTGTCACTGCCTCCACGTTTTCTCCCTCTATTTGCCAGTTGTCAATCGGTCTGGTTGCCATGATCTTGGTTTTCTTGACGTTTAACTGCAACCCGGCTTTTGCACTTTCTTCTTCCACCTTGGTGATAAGGCTCCTCAGCTCCTCCTCGCTTTCAGCCATCAGAGTGGTATCATCTGCATATCTAAGGTTGTTCATGTTTCTTCCAGCAATTTTAACTCCGGTCTTGGATTCCTCAAGCCCTGCATGTTGTATGATGTGTTCTGCGTACAAGTTGAATAGGGAGGGTGAGAGGATGCAGCCCTGATGTCCGCACTCCTTTCCCAATCTGGAACCCGTCTCCTGTTCCGTGGTCTGTTCTTACTTGGTCTTTATACAGATTCCTCAGGAGACAGACAAGGGGACTTGGTCTCCCCAGACCACCAAGCACATGCCACAGTTTGTTATGGTCCACACAGTCGAAGGCTTTAGAATAGTCAATAAAGCAGAAGTAGATGTTTTTCTGAAACTCCCTGCCTTCCTCCATTATCCAGCATCCGGATATTGGCAATTTGGTCTCTGGTTCCTCTGCCTTTTCTAAACCCAGCTTGGACATCTGGCAACTCTCGCTCCATGTCTTGCTGGAGTCTAACTTGCAGGATCTTGAGCATTACCTTCCTGGCATGGGAAATAAGGGCCACTGTGCAGAAGTTTGAACATTCTTTAGCATTTCCCTTTTTTGGTATGGGGATGTAAATTGATTTACAAACACCCCATACCTAGAAAATAGTCATTTGGGATTGAGGCAGAGTTATGATCTGGTGCCATTTGATAGCCTCTGCAAAGCTGTATATTGCTTTATGCAACTCCGGCAAAAGCATTTACACTGCCGTAACCAGACATTGTTTTTGTAGCATAAACTAGGGATTAGAACAACAGAAACCATGAACAGGATCCTAGTTTTTGATTCATGGAGCCTGAGATCCTAGCAAAAGTAAAAAACCAAAACTAATGGCTGGAAAGAATAAGAGCTTTGCAGAAATTCCAACCCTCGACTCGATTAAAGACTCACATTAATAGCTGTTATTAGAAGGGCTGTAAGTCTTAATGGATTCATCTACGGCTTCGACCAATTACGTCACGGGTTGATTAATCGACTGGGGCCGGTTTTTCATTTCAGAGGGAAACTGTTCAAGCTCTGGTCTGTCATGAAATGAAGCCACGTCTTAAAAATGACCTGGGCTCCCAATGACGACTGCTTTAGATTTTGTTTATTAACTTCCAAATGAGCCGACTATCTCCGAAAGGGATCGAGATGGAGGCTTGGGGTAATATGTGCAAGTATTTACGTTTAATAGATTAATGAATCATTTCAAAGGCAGGTGATTAATCAAGGAAACAGAAAACCCTGAGTCAGTGCCAAAGCTTAATTCTTACAGGCATCGTTTCAGTAACATTTTTAATTTGCAATCTTGATGGCTTTTTTCCTCCACCAAGAGGCACTGTGATTCCCATTTTGCACCAGTGCTGGGGATGATGGGACTGGCGAGATGGGGAGGACACACACATCGGTCAAGAGTTTGCCTTGTCACAGCTGGAATCCAAATAGCAGCGTTTGAGAGGGGCATGGAAAGCACATCGGAGCTCATTTCCGTAATGTATGCACAGGCAGGAAAAGGCATGGAGTGCTTCTCCCCAGCTAATGCCCAAGTACATCTTTTGGAGAAATCAAAATACTCCAGTTAACCCAGAAAGCCTTGAGGCGCTGGGCAGAAAAATGAAGTGGCAAGAGAACGAGGAGAAGCCACAGGACAGAATCCTTTGTCCAAACAGCACATGGTGCATTGGACCCACCTAATCAATAGAAGATACATTCTATGGACTAGATGCCGTTTGAGACTGGATATGGACCCCAAAGTTGTCATGCCACTTAACCTTGCCAGATTGAAGAATCTGGATAGATCAAGTGCCACTGCAACTTTCTGGAGAATCTGGAGATGTCAATTGCCATGACAACTGTCTGGAGAATCTGGAGAGATCAAGTGCAATTGCAACTCTCTGGAGAATCTGGAGACGTCAATTGCCATGACAACTTTCTGGAGAATCTGGAGAGATCAAGTGCCATTCCAACTGTCTGGAGAATCTGGAGAGGTCAATTGTCATGGCAACTTTTTGGAGAATCTGGAGAGATCAAGTGCCATGGAAACTGTCTGGAGAATCTGGAGAGATCAATTGTCATGGCAACTTTCTGGAGAATCTGGAGATGTCAATTGTCATGACAGCTTTCTGGAGAATCTGGAGAGATCAAGTGCCATTGCAACTGTCTGGAGAATCTGGAGACGTCAATTGCCATGCCAACTTTCTCGAGAATCTGGAGACGTCAATTGTCATGACAGCTTTCTGGAGAATCTGGAGAGATCAAGTGCCATGGCAACTGTCTGGAGAATCTGGAGACATCAATTGTCATGGCAACTTTTTGGAGAATCTGGAGAGATCAAGTGCCATTCCAACTGTCTGGAGAATCTGGAGAGGTCAATTGTCTTGACAACTTTCTGGAGAATCTGGAGAGATCAAGTGCCATGGAAACTGTCTGGAGAATCTGGAGACATCAATTGTCAGGGCAACTTTCTGGAGAATCTGGAGATGTCAATTGTCATGACAGCTTTCTGGAGAATCTGGAGAGATCAAGTGCCATGGAAACTGTCTGGAGAATCTGGAAACGTCAATTGCCATGGCAACTTTCTCGAGAATCTGGAGACGTCAATTGTCATGACAGCTTTCTGGAGAATCTGGAGAGATCAAGTGCCATTGCAACTCTCTGGAGAATCTGGAGACATCAATTGTCATGGCAACTTTTTGGAGAATCTGGAGAGATCAAGTGCCATTCCAACTGACTGGAGAATCTGGAGAGGTCAATTGTCATGACAACTTTCTGGGGAATCTGGAGAGATCAAGTGCCATGGCAACTGTCTGGGGAATCTGGAGAGATCAAGTGCCATGACAACTGTCTGGGGAATCTGGAGAGATCAAGTGCCATGGCAACTGTCTGGGGAATCTGGAGAGATCAAGTGTCATGGCAACTGTCTGGGGAATCTGGAGATGTCAATTGCCATGGCAACTGTCTGGAGAATCTGGAGAGATCAAGTGCCATGGCAACTGTCTGGACAATCTGGAGAGATCAAGTGCCATGGCAACTGTCTGGAGAATCTGGAGAGATCAAGTGCCATGGCAACTGTCTGGAGAATCTGGAGAGATCAAGTGCCATGGCAACTGTCTGGAGAATCTGGAGATGTCAAATGCCGTGGCAACTGTCTGGGGAATCTGGAGAGATCAAGTGCCATGACAACTGTCTGGGGAATCTGGAGAGATCAAGTGCCATGGCAACTGTCTGGGGAATCTGGAGAGATCAAGTGTCATGGCAACTGTCTGGGGAATCTGGAGATGTCAATTGCCATGGCAACTGTCTGGAGAATCTGGAGAGATCAAGTGCCATGGCAACTGTCTGGAGAATCTGGAGAGATCAAGTGCCATGGCAACTGTCTGGGGAATCTGGAGATGTCAAATGCCATGGCAACTGTCTGGGGAATCTGGAGAGATCAAGTGCCATGGCAACTGTCTGGGGAATCTGGAGATGTCAAATGCCGTGGCAACTGTCTGGAGAATCTGGAGAGATCAAGTGCCATGGCAACTGTCTGGGGAATCTGGAGATGTCAAATGCCATGGCAACTGTCTGGGGAATCTGGAGAGATCAAGTGCCATGACAACTGTCTGGGGAATCTGGAGAGATCAAGTGCCATGGCAACTGTCTGGGGAATCTGGAGAGATCAAGTGTCATGGCAACTGTCTGGGGAATCTGGAGATGTCAATTGCCATGGCAACTGTCTGGAGAATCTGGAGAGATCAAGTGCCATGGCAACTGTCTGGAGAATCTGGAGAGATCAAGTGCCATGGCAACTGTCTGGAGAATCTGGAGAGATCAAGTGCCATGGCAACTGTCTGGAGAATCTGGAGAGATCAAGTGCCATGGCAACTGTCTGGAGAATCTGGAGATGTCAAATGCCGTGGCAACTGTCTGGGGAATCTGGAGACGTCAAGTGCCATTGCAACTCTCTGGAGAATCTGGAGACAGCAATTGTCATGACAACATTCTGGAGAATCTGGAGAGATCAAGTGCCATTGCAACTGTCTGGAGAATCTGGAGACATCAATTGCCATGGCAACTGTCTGGAGAATCTGGAGAGATCAAGTGCCATGACAAAATTCACCTTTATTCCTGGCCAGAAACAACACATGCTAGACTCCTGGAGATACTCAACAGCAGCAAGTCACCTTCTGGATAGGCTGCAAGATCTTGTCATTTGCTGCTCAGGGGAGGCCTCCTTAGACAAAAAAGTAAGAAAAACAGATCTCATTTGGATACGGAGCCTGGTTCCTCCCAAAGCTGCCAAAGATCGAGGAGGAAAAGTAAAGGCTGTCTCTCAAGTGCCATAAATTGAAGTGCTAGGAGCCAAAGGTCAGGCAAGACTCTGCTCCACTTTAAATACAAGGTGTTGGACTAATAAGGCCAGCAAGGCTTGTTAACTCCTGGCTATAAATTGCCGCAGGCCAGCCAGTTCTATTGCTGCAGAACATCAGCTCCCAGGTCCCTATGCAAGGCAGTTGAGCATCTCTGCCTTCTTGGCTCTCTGACCTTCAGTATGTACTTTTGGACAGATTTCTTTTGGTTTGAGGTTCTGCACAGGGCTACTTTCTCCCTGGTTTGCAATCCTATAAACCTGGTGTTCTTTGCTAGTTCTTTGACTTATGGATACTCTCACCTGGGTATTTGTTGCTTTTAAACACAGCAGAAGGAGATAATTGAGCAGTGGAGTTCTCCCTCCCATCTAGAGTTCTCCGAGAAATACAATGATATAAAATGAATGGCAGTGAATCATGGGGTAGCCCCTGCTGTACCCTGACTTTTTTCTCTGGCCATTTAATGGTTGTAGGGCATTGTTACTAGGAGGTGGGAGATCTGTTTTGTTGCAGAACAAACACTTCCAAATTTCTATGCAGCCCATTGGACATTTATGCCTTACGAACTCTCCAGCCTTCAATATGTCTTGCTGGACCAATCTTTTCCAGTTTTCTCTGTCTGTTTTTCTTCATATCACCCATTTGTGAGTCTTGAGTTTGGCTTTGTTTCTCATGCTAATGCTTATGGACTATAGATGTGCCTGCAGCACCAGCAGAGGAGGTCCAACCTTAAGGCGAACTAGGCACTTGCCTGTGGCGCCATCGTCCCGGGGGCACCATCGTCCTGGGAGGAGGGCCCCACTCTCCGCCTCCTTCCTTCTCTTTCGGGCCTTCCGGCCAGCGCAGACCCACCTTCGCACCACGGGAGCCCACCTTTGGGGCCTTCAGAGATTGTGAGGTCTGTGGGAACTTGGAAGCTAGGTATGTGGGGTTTATATATCTGTAGAAGGTCCAGGGTGGGAGAAAGAACTTTTCTTTGAAGCAGGTGTGAATGTTGTAATTAATCACCCTGATTAGCATTTAATGGCCCTGTGGCTTCAAGGCCTGGCTTCTTCTTGCCTGGGAGAATCTTTTTTTGGGAGGAGTTAGCTGTCCCTGATTGTTTACTGTCTGGATTTCTTCTGTTTTCAGAGTGTTGTTCTTTATTTATTGTCCTGATTTTAGTTTTGTTTTTTTTAATACTGAGGGCTATCTGGGTTATCTAAGTCCACACTGCCCTATATCCCTGTTCAATGTTTAGTGCTAAATTTGCAAATATAGTAATTCCTACATAACATTACCATGTATTGAACGGCTTTTTCTATTGATTTGTTGCAAAACATGATGTTTTGGTTCTTAATTTGTAAAATCATAATGTAATTTGATGTTTAATAGGCTTTTCCTTTATCTTTCCTTATTATCCAACATTTTCGCTTATCCAACGCTTTTATTTTTCATTGATTGGTTTGGGGGGGGGGGCAAAATTCTGTTCGCCTACACTTGAAAAATACCTAGGGCCGGCTCTGCTCACCAGCTTTAAACAAGCCGGGCTCTTGCTCCACTGTTGATCATTTATGGAACGTCTTTAGAGACCTGGTCGGCACCAACGTTGGATCTGTTTGAGCTTTTGAGTTATAATATCCCTTTCCTATTAAAGACTTTGCAACTTGGTGACTTTAATCCTACCCCTTTTTTCAAGTCTCTTTGCACAAGGCTTCCGCTCTTCTAGCCTTTTAATCTGCTGATTTGCTTAATGCTTTTATGCCATTTAAATTATTTTGTTGCGTTTTTTCCCCCTGGAATTGTTTGAAATGGTTTATGTTTGTTGCAACTGCACACTGCCCTGAGACTGCAGGGCCGGATAGGAATGATAGCTTTGTCTTAGGTTCTCCAGGGGCCATCCAGTCCAACCCTCTCCTGCCAGGCAGGAAAGGCACAATCAAAGCACCCCAACAGATGGCCACCCAGTGTTTGTAATAATAATAATAATAATAATAATAATAATAATATCAGAAACCCCAGGAGCCATCCAGTACAACACCCTTATGCTATGCAGAAAAAAACACAATCAAAACACCCCATTACTCTTACAAGTAAAAGAAGCAGTCAAAGAAGAAGAACATGCCCTGGCAGAATATGTAAAGGAAATTGAAGAACCTGCTTTGATTGAAGTCAAAAATCAGAAACTCCTCAAAGCACAGCAGACAAAAAACCAGTACAAGAAAACCACACTACAAACTAGAGCTGACAGTGGCACAACAAAGCCTTGCATGGGCAGTTCTTTGACAAAATAGAAGGAAAAGCTGATAAGGAGAAGACCTGGCTATGGCTCACGAATGGGACCCTGAAGAAGGAGACAGAAGACCTGATCTTTGCAGCCCAGGAGCAAGCCATCAGAACAAAGGCAATTAAGGCCAAGATTGAAAAATCAGCTGATGACCCAAAATGCAGACTATGCAAGGAAACCGACGAAACCATTGATCATATCCTCATCTGCTGTAAGAAAATCGCACAGACAGACTACAAACAGATGCACAACTATGTGGCCCAAATGATCCATTGGAACTTATGCCTCAAGTACCACCTCCCAGCAGCAAAGAATTGGTGGGATCACAAACCTGCAAAAGTATTGGAGAATGATACTTTGACGCAAAGATACTGTGGGACTTCCGAATCCAGACTGACAAAGTTCTGGAACACAACACACCAGACATCACAGTTGTGGAAAAGAAAAAGGTTTGGATCATTGATGTCGCCATCCATCAATCTGCATGCGGCAGCATGTCAACAAAAATGGCTAGGCGTGTCAGTGCTGACACGCGTGTCATAGGTTGGCCATCAGTGCCATAGTGGGAGTTGTAGTTCACCCTACAGCCAGACAGCACATTGAACCCCATCGATGATGCATCCAGAGCAAGGTTGCCCAACATAACAAACTTTAAGTACTGATGGAGTTTTTGGCGGTTAACCTGGCATGATGCTAGTTGTAGTTCACCCACAACGTTATGCATTTTGCACAATTAAAATTGACTTTTTCAAGTAACCCGGGCAACGCCGGGTACCCAAACTACTACTACTACTACTAGTACTATTATTATTATTATTATTATTATTATTATTATTATTTTATTATGACACAGAAAACAAGATAGATATGCTAGATTTCGTATCACAAAATCACAAGTCGAACACTTCCCAAGTGTCTAGGACTGTGTGATGTATTTTTGGATGATGCGCGCAGATCCCAGTCGGGTGGCCTTTTGCAGTTGGCAGATCGTAATTTTGTCACTGTCTATTGTTTCCAAATGCCGGCTGAGATCTTTTGGCACGGCACCCAATGTGCCCATCACCACCGGGCCCACCTGCACTGGTTTCTGCCAGAGTCTTTGAAGTTCAATCTTGAGGTCCTGAGAGTGGCTGAGTTTTTCCTGTTGTTTTTCATCAATGCGACTGTCACCTGGGATGGCAACATCGATGATCCAAACCTTTTTTTTTTCCACAACTGTGAATAATAATAATAATTATTATTATTATTATTATTATAATTATAATAATAAGTAACAACAACAACAACAACAACAACAGGAGAAACCCTAGTAACCATCCAGTCTAACCTCCTTCTGCCATGCAGGAAAAGCACAATAAAAATACCCCAATAGATGGCCATCCAGCTTTTGTAATAATTATAATCATAATCATAGCAGAAACCCAGGGATTGGTGCCTTAGGCCATGCTGAAAATACTCTCCAAAAGTATAGACACCAACATGAGAGCAGAACCCAAGAGGTTTGTTTTAAGCGACATCTGGAGCTTGATGCGCCATTGTCTCCATTGTCTGCCTTCCTTGCGTGCTTTGGCGTACCACCTACATGCGGTGTGTGTGTAACGGCGTGCACTTTCTCTATTAAAAGAGAGGTATTTTTGCTCAAACAATCACCGCTCCTTCGTTATCTCGATAATTACAGGCTGGCGGCCTCAGCCGGGCAGGAAAGTGTCTTCGTTGGGGGCGTTTGCATGCATGTAATGTGCTTTCGGCGCACAATGGGAAGCTGATGGAAGGAAGCGGGAGGAAGAACACTCCCAATCCCTTTTTGGATAGGCTTCACTCACCACCTTCAAGGTTCAGCAGGTGCAAAGCATTATTCTTGTTGCTGCTCTCATGCGCACCTTATGGACACCCTAAGAAAAGGGTGTCAAACTCATTCCCATCGAGGGCTCTTGGATATGGAGAGAGAATCTGCGAAAACAGAGGACCAGCTATAATATTTTTGACATAGTAGTCAATGCTCTTTAGTTTTTACCCATGTTGTGTCCCCAGTCCCATCACTTTTGATTATCTAGAGGTGATGGTGTAGTAGATGACGGGAGAGATAAGAGCAAGAGAGATCCTTTGAAAGGCCAAAAAGTCTGGTTTATTATATTCAGCTGAAGACTCTGGAAGTGGAATCTCTTCCGAAAGAAAAACCAGAGCCCTGAACAAGGCCTTTTATACATTTTGACATGGCCTTTTATACATTTTCAGAGAAAGAACATGCTTCTACATACATCTCGTCATTAGTACGTCACTTCACATGATTACATACATGGGCATAAATATGCATGGTCAGCATTTTCCTATCTAAGCACTCTTAAAGCCTGTAGCAAGTCACAGACACCAAAAAGAGAGATCCATCAAGAGGTCACTCTTGACTTGTCAAGCTGTACTAGGAACCAATTCACACTGGAATGTATAGATAACTGGCCCCCCTTCTCCCAGCTTGTCCTGTCAGCTTGTGCATCCCTAAAATCTAACACAGATTTTTCTACATTTCACTGCTTCTAATGTGCATAAAATATATGTCTAAAAATCCACATTTTTCAGTTCCTCATCAATGGGAATTGCAACCCAACAGGGCTTGTGAAGTTGGGGAAAGGTTAGAGGGCATTTTAACACCCGACTTTCATCCACAAGCCTTGTATCTAAATCTAAACCTCACTCTCCTGACTCAATGGAGCAATCTGCAACCTTCCAGATGTATCACAACTCCCATCGGCTTTAGTCGTCTAAATGTCTAACAAAGAAGAGCCACATAAAATGATATTATTTAACCTCGAAGGCTATTTTTTTAAAGGATGCATCTAGGTAAAGGGTTTCCTCTGACGTTAAGTCCAGTCGTAACTGACTCTGGAGGTTGGTGCTAATCTCCATTTCTAAGCCAAAGAGCCGGCGTTGTCCGTAGACACCTCCAAGGTCATGTGGCCAGCATGACTGCATGGAGCGTACCTATGATCTACTCACATTTGCATGTTTTCAAACTGCTAAGTTGGCAGGAGCTGGGGCTAACAGTGGGAGCTCATTCCGCTCCCAGGATTTGAACCTGGGACCTTTTGGTCCACAAGTTCAGCAGCTCAGCGCTTTAACACACTGTGCCACCAGGGGCACAACTATCATTGTAGTTGGTGGAGAGATCTTTCAGGGCATTAGTAAGTTGATCTAAAAGAAATTAGTTCCTTTGAGGGCTGGGCTGTGGCACAGATGGTTAGTACCAGTACTAGTACTTAGTACTTAGTAAGAAGTATTCCGGTTCTCTCCGAATTTTCAGTTTGAGTATTTTCTGGATGCCTTTATTTATTTCTCTCCAATATTGTTGTGCTTTTGGACAAGACCACCAAGTGTGGAAAAAGGTGCCCGTCTGTTGGCCACATTTCCAACATTTGTTGGAGACATTTTTGAAACATTTCGAAATTTTATAAGGTGTAATATACCATCTATACTGCATTTTAAACCAGTTTTCTTTCATGTCATATGAATAGGTATATTTAAGTCTTTGGTTCCAGGTCTTTTCCCACTGTTTGAGTTCAACTGTTTGCACTTAAACAGTTTACTCACATTTCTTGATTGGCAAATGAATCATAGGGAATTTCTCTTTCCTATTTGGAAGTATTGAGCCACGAATTCTGAGGCTGCTGTGATGCCCAACCCACCAAAGGAGGAATCTGTGTGTGTGTGTGTATTTATGTGTGAAAATAAGCAGGCTGTTGAGGAAGAAATGCCCAAGATTTCTTGGATACAGGAAACGGGAGGTGTGGCTGCGTAACACTCCTTCTCTCGTTCTGGAGAGAAAAGCGGTTCATGCTCCAACAGGCACAAAATAGAGCAGATTAAAGAGGTGGGTGGGAAGGGAAGAGCGATCCTACTCTCCAAGAATGATTGAACGAGAAAGGAGGACGGGGAAAGGGTGAAGGAGGGAGCCCTTCCTCTTTTTGAATTGTCACAGATATGGCCTCTGAGGGAGAGAAGAACAGCCCGGCACAACTTCATCATGCCTTTGTGCCAAAAATTGGTGAGAGGTCCTTCCTCCTTTCCAAATATAATCATTATGGCATCCAAGGGAGAGAAGAACAGCAAGGCACAGCTCCATCATGACTTGGTGCCAACAACTAGTTCAAGGTCCTTCCTCCTTTCCAAATGTAATCCTTATGGTGTCTATGGGAAGGAAGAGCAGCCAGACACAGCTCCATCGTGCCTTGGTGTCAATAACTAAAGGTCCTTCCTCCTTTCCAAATGTAATCATTATGGCATCCTAGGGAGAGAAGAGCAGCAAGGCACAACTCCATCGTGCCTTGGTGTCAATAACTAAAAGTCCTTCCTCCTTTCCAAATGTGCTATGGCGTCCAAGGGAGAGAAGAGCAGCTCGACACAGCTCCATCATGCTCCATCTTGCCTTGGTGCCTTCCCTCTTTTTAAGATGTAATTGCTATGACATTCAAAGGAGATGAGAGCAGCTAGACACAACTTCACCATGCCTTAGTGCCAACAACTAGTGCAAGCTCTTTCCTCCTTTCCACATGTAATCCTTATGGTGTCTATGGGAGGGAAGAGCAGCCAGACACAGCTCCATTGTGCCTTGGTGTCAATAACTAAAGGTCCTTCTTCCTTTCCAAATGTGCTATGGCATCCAAGGGAGAGAAGAGCAGCAAGGCACAACTCCATAATGCCTTGGTGCCAACAACTAGTTCAAGGTCCCTCCTTTCTAAATGTAATCCTTATTGTGTCTATGGGAAGGAAGAGCAGCCAGACACAGCTCCATCGTGCCTTGGTGTCAATAACTAAAGGTCCTTCCTCCTTTCCAAATGTGCTATGGCGTCCAAGGGAGAGGAGAGCAGCTCGACACAGCTCCATCATGCCTTGGTGCCAACCACTAGTGCAAGCTCTTCCCTCTTTTTTAGATGTAATTGCTATGACATCCAAAGGAGAGGAGAGCAGCCAGACACAACTCCATCATGCCTTGGTGCCAACAACTAGTGCAAGCTCTCATCCTTTCCAAATGTAATCGCTATGGCATCAAAGGTAAGGAAGAGCAGCCAACAACTAGTGCAAGGTCCTTCCTCCTTTCCAAATGTAATCCTTATGGTGTCCAAGGAAGAGAAGAGCAGACAGACACAGCTCCATTGTGCCTTGGTGTCAATAACTAAAGGTCCTTCTTCCTTTCCAAATGTGCTATGGCGTCCAAGGGAGCAAAGAGCAGCTCGACACAGCTCCATCATGCCTTGGTGCCAAGCACTAGTGCAAGCTCTTCCCTCTTTTTTAGGTGTAACTGCTATAACATCCAAGGGAGAGGAGAGCAGCCAGACACAACTCCATCATACCTTGGTGTCAATAACTAAAAGTCCTTCTTCCTTTCCAAATGTGCCATGGCGTCCAAGGGAGAGGAGAGCAGCCAGACACAACTCCACCATGCCTTGGTGCCAACAACTAGTGCAAGCTCTCATCCTTTCAAATGTAATCACTATGGCATCAAAGGTAAAGAAGAGCAGCAAGGCATCATGCCTTGGTGCCAACAACTAATGCAAGGTCCTTCCTCCTTTCCAAATGTAATCCTTATGGCAGGGGTCCTCAAACGTTTTAAGTGGAGGGCCGGTTCATGGTCCCTCAGACTGTTGAGGGGTCGAATTATCATTTGGAAAAAAAAGACGAACAAATTCCTATGCACACTGCACATGTCTTATTTGTAATGCAAAAAAACCCCCAACAACAATTGTTTGTTTGTTTGTTTACTACATTTATACCCCACCCACTCTCATCCTGAAGGGGGCTCAGAGCAGTTTACAAGTTGTATATACATACAATATATTATATTATTAGCATAGCACAATATTAGCATTATATATTACTATATTGTACTATACCACTATACTGTAATATTAATAATATTACATTTAATATATAATTAATATTTTTATATTATATTATTATTAGTATTATATTGTATTACATTATAATATTATTATCATTATATGTATATAGGTACACAATATATGATATTATTAAAGATTTCCCGTGATGTTAAGTCCAGTCATGTCTGACTCCTGGGGGTTGGTGCTGATCTCCATTTCTAAGCTGAAGAGCCGGCATTGTCCGTAGACACCTCCAAGGTCATGTGGCTGGCATGACTGCATGGAGCGCCGTTACCTTCCCGCCAGAGCGGTACCTATTGATCTACTCACATTTGCATGTTTTCAAACTGCTAGGTTGGCAGGAGCTGGAGCTAACAGTGGGCGCTCAAGCTGCTCCCAGGATTTGAACCTGGGACCTTTCGGTCTGCAAGTTCAGCAGCTCAGTGCTTTAACGCACTTCGCCACCGGGGCTCGTATGATATTATTACCATAGCACAATATTAGTAAATCAAAAAACAATACAATATTTAAAAATAAAAACAATTTTAACCTACATAATCCTACTAGGATTTCAATGGGAAGTGTGGGCCTGCTTCTGGCCAATGAGATAGTCAAGTCAAGTAGGATTGTTGTTGTGTGCCATCAAGTCACTTCAGACTTTGGGCGAGCCTAAGTCTAAAACTGAGGGTGGGGGCCAGTTAAATGACCTTGGAGGGCCGCATCCGGCCCCCGGGCCTTAGTTTGGGGACCCCTGCCTTATGGTGTCTATGGGAGGGAGGAGCAGCCAGACACAGCTCCATCGTGCCTTGGCACAATGGTTTTTGAGGGAGAGAAGAGCAGCTCTATCATGCCATGGTTCCAATATTTGTTGACACTCTCCTTCTGTATTCGACACAATGGTTTTTGAGGGAGAGAAGAGCAGCTCTATCATGCCATGGTTCCAATATTTGTTGACACTCTCCTTCTGTATTCGACACAATGGTTTTTGAGGGAGAGAAGAGCAGCTCTATCATGCCATGGTTCCAATATTTGTTGACACTCTCCTTCTGTATTCGACACAATGGTTTTTGAGGGAGAGAAGAGCAGCTCTATCATGCCATGGTTCCAATATTTGTTGACACTCTCCTTCTGTATTCGACACAATGGTTTTTGAGGGAGAGAAGAGCAGCTCTATCATGCCATGGTTCCAATATTTGTTGACACTCTCCTTCTGTATTCGACACAATGGTTTTTGAGGGAGAGAAGAGCAGCTCTATCATGCCATGGTTCCAATATTTGTTGACACTCTCCTTCTGTATTCGACACAATGGTTTTTGAGGGAGAGAAAAGCAACTCTATCATGCCATGGTTCCAATACACCCATTGAGTTGGACCTGAAGCGATTCCTCTGGATTATCACCTCCACATTTTTGTCATGCCAAGATGAGAATTTTTATTCCAGAAGTGCTTTTTTCCCCCTTTGAAAGTGGTCCTGATTTCCTATTAAAACCCTGCTGCCAGTAAATGTATTTCTTTAAAAAATTATAATAATCCGAGTGGGAACTGGTAAAAAGCTTTGCTAATTTGTTTTATTTTATTTATGAGGGGAGAGTTGGCTCGCATCAAGGCGCTTTCTGCTGGATGACGCCCTGAGCTTATTAAATTCATTAATTGTCCTGCGACGAGCTGATGGTCATTTGGTTGGACAAATGGGAAGGAGGAAGGAGACAAAAGAACAGAAGAGGGCAAGAATGGCTGCAACCTCTGGATAGGAACAGCGGGATGGATGGGAGGCTGGAGAGCAAAGCCAGTTCCCCATCCTGTGTCCAGATGCAATTCTTTATCAAATTAGCTTTCTTAGGAAGCCATGAATAATTTTTGCAATTTCCCTCCTGCTCCCAAAAAGCCATTAAAAAAGTGCTCTGCTGTCAAAGACAATAATTTGTGGTTCAGGATTTGATTCTGCACAAAATTCAGACATGGCTTTTGTTTTGCATAGGTAAAGGTAAAGGATTTCCCCTGACGTTAAGTCCAGTCGTGACCGACTCTGGGGGTTGGTGCTCATCTCCATTTCTAAGCCAAAGAGCCGGCGTTGTCCGTAGACATCTCCAAGTTCATGTGGCCACTGGCATGAATGCATGGAGCCCCGTTACATTCCCACCAGAGCGGTACCTATTGATCTACTCACATTGGCATGTTTTCGAACTGCTAGGTTGGCAGGAGCTGGAGCTAACAGCGGGCGCTCACTCCGCTCCCGGGATTTGAACCTGGGACCTTTCGGTCTGCAAAGTATAATATAGTACGAGTAATATAATATAAATGTTTCCTACAAAATGCCAATTTGGAGACCTCAGGTGGGCATGGATGGAAGATCAAAACCTGGCCATGGCACACACAGACAACCGCTTTGAAATAAACAACATCTCCAATCTGGCAGCCAACCACTCGTTTCAAAGGTTTTCTATTTTGTTTTTGTTTTTTTACGGAACATAGACTGGGAAGAATCAATGCAAAGCAGGTACATTTTTCCCATTTCACATAACGGGCCTTGATTCTCCCAAGACCAACAACAATGGCACTGTTTGTTTGTGGGCAAAGTTTTTAATCCCACCAAGCCGCTCCTCCAATGCTCTTTGCTCACCTATGTAAATTGAAAAAAGCAAGGAGATGAATGGACCCTTAAATCCAGGGGTCCCCAAACTAAGGCCCGGGGTCCGGATGCGGCCCATCAAAGCCATTCATCCGGCCCCCACGGCACAAGGGCAGAAGAGGGTTGGGCTAAATGACCCAAGGGGTCTCTTCTTCTCTTACAACCCTTATTATTATTATTATTGTATGACACAGCAAACAAGATAGACATGCTGGATTTCGTATCACAAAATCACAAGTGGAAACTTCCCAAATGTCTAGGACTGTGTGATGTATTTTCGGATGATGCGCTCAGATCCCAGCAGGGTGGCCTTTTGCAGTTGGCAGATCGTGATTTTGTCAATGTCTATAGTTTCCAAATGCCGGCTGAGATCTTTTGGCACGGCACCCAGTGTGCCCATCACCACTGGGACCACCTGCACTGGTTTCTGCCAGAGTCTTTGCAGTTCAATCTTGAGGTCCTGATAGCGGCTGAGTTTTTCCTGTTGTTTTTCGTCAATGCGACTGTCACCTGGGATGGCAACATCAATGATCCAAACCTTTTTCTTTTTCACAACTGTGATGTCTGGTGTGTTGTGTTCCAGAACTTTGTCAGTCTGGATTCGGAAGTCCCACAGTATCTTTGCGTGCTCATTTTCCAATACTTTTGCAGGTTTGTGATCCCACCAGTTCTTTGCTGCTGGGAGGTGGTACTTGAGGCATAAGTTCCAATGGATCATTTGGGCCACATAGTTGTGCCTCTGTTTGTAGTCTGTCTGTGCGATTTTCTTACAGCAGCTGAGGAGATGATCAATGGTTTCATCAGCTTCCTTGCACAGTCTGCGTTTCGGGTCGTCTGCTGATTTTTCGATCTTGACCTTGATTGCCTTTGTCCTGATGTCTTGCTCCTGGGCTGCAAGGATCAGGCCTTCTGTCTCCTTCTTCAGGGTCCCATTCGTGAGCCACAGCCAGGTCTTCTCCTTATCAGCTTTTCCTTCAAATTTGTCAACGAACTTTCCATGCAATGTTTTGTTGTGCTAGTTGTCAGCTCTAGTTTGTAGTGCGGTTTTCTTTTACTGGTTTTTTGTCTGCAGTGCTTTGAGGAGTTTCTGATTTTTGACTTCATTTTATTATTATTATTATTATTATTATTATTATTATTATTATTATTATTATCATTGAGGCTGGGTAGCCATCTGTCAGGGGTGCTTTGCTTGTGCTTTTGGTGCACAAAAGCAGGAGGGGGTTGGACTAAATGGCCCAGGGGGTCTCTTCCAACCCTCTTTTTTATTATTATTATTGTTGTTGTTGTTGTTGTTGTTGTTGTTATTATTATTATTATTTTATTATGACACAGAAAACAAGATAGATATGCTGGATTTCATATCACAAAATCACAAGTCGAACACTTCCCAAGTGTCTAGGACTGTGTGATGTATTATTATTATTATTATTACTACTATTATTATTACTATAGTCCAGCCCTCCAACGGTCCCAAGGATCGTGAACTGGCCCCCTGTTTAAAAAGTTTGGGGACCCCTGCTTTAATCCAACCCGCCGGGTTGAAAACCATCAACACATGCGAAAACATCCGACGCTATGGAAAGGTGCCACAATTTGCTTAATAACAAGGCTGGGTGGGAAAGAGCCACCCCAATCTGCCCTATTATCTAGGGGGTTAATTTGTTCCAGCGAACCAGACCATAAAGGATGAAAAGGAAAAAAGGGGGAGGAGCGGCGCATATTTATGCTTAGAGGAGCCGAAAGGTGCTCATTAAATCTATTTGCACTATAAATTGAAATCTGCGGGAGCTCTCAGTGGCACCGGAGCCTTCAATAATAATCACAGCTCTTTCAATTTCTGGGGGAGTTAAAAAGAGAACCGATCACCGTTTTCCCCCTTCAATGGTCGATCCTTGAGGCTAATGGCTTTGGGGGCAAGTGGCGGGGAGTTCCAAGGACCTTTTGCCCCGAGGCTTTCCCTAAATGAGAGGGCAGTCCTTGTGGCAGTTGCAGTTTTCCAAGGTCCTTAGCAATCGCTGCCAATGAGTGCATCAACACCGTAGAAAGAATGTGGCTCGATGTCACTTTTACTGACACTGCTCAGTGGTACAGAATTATGGGAGTTGTAGTTTTCCAAGGTCTTTAACAATCTTTGCCAAAAGAGTGCATCTCTGTAGATTGAATGCGGGTTGACACCAAATTTAACTGCCATGGATGCATGCTATGGAATCATGGGAGTTGCAGTTTTCCAAGGTCCTTAGCAATCTTTGCCAAAAGGGTACATCTCTACTCTGTAAAATGAATGTAGTTTGGCATCACTTTAACTGCCATGGCTCGATGCTATGGAATCATGGGAGTTGTAGTTTTCCAAGGTCCTTAGTCATCTCGGCCAAAGGGTGCATCGACACTGTGGAACAAATGCAGTCTGACACCACTTCACTCACCATTGCTCAATGCTATTGAATCATGAGAGTTGTAGTTTTCCAAGGGCCTAAGCCATCTCCGCCAAGGGGTGCATCGACATTGAGAAACCATGGCTGGGATCTATATTTCGGAGGCAAACTATTGGAAATAGCAACCTCCCAAGCTAATGTGTGTATTTGCATTACAGTAGAGAATCACTTATCCAAGACTGGCTTATCCAAGGTTCTGGATTATCCAAGGCATTTTTGTAGTCAATGTTTTCAATATATCATGATATTTTGGTGCTAAATTCGTAAATACAGTAATTACAACATAACATTACTGCGTATTGAACTACTTTTTCTGTCAAATTTGTTGTATAACATATGTTTTGGTGCGTAATTTGTAAAACCATAACCTATTTTGATGTTTAATAGACTTTTCCTTAATCCCTCCATATTATCCAAGATATTCGCTTATCCAAGCTTCTGCCAGACCATTTAGCTTGGATAAGTGAAACTCTACTGTGTATACAATATATATAAAACCCGGTGGCGCAGTGGGTTAAACCACTGAGCTGCTGAACTTGCTGACCAAAAGGTCAGTGTTTTGAATCCGGGGAGTGGGGCGTTCTCTCGCTGTTAGCTGTGAGCTTCTGCCAACCTAACAGTTTGAAAACATGCCAATGTGAGTAGATCAATAGGCACCGCTCAGTTGGGAAGGTAGCGGCGCTCCATGCAGTCATGCCAGCCACATGACCTTGGAGGTGTTTATGGACAACGCTGGCTCTTTGGCATAGAAATGGAGATGAGCACCAACCCCCAGAGTCGGGCATGACTAGACTTAATGTCAGGGGAAAACCTTTACCTTTACCTTTATATATTTGCTAACCTGTAGTCTATGTGTATGTTGATTTGTTCTTTGGTGTGGGAGCGGGTTATAGACATGGGACTGTACTGAGCATGTTCAGACTCAGGACTCCATTTTGTATTCTGTCAGCTTTGCAACTCAGTGGAGGTGTATGGATGTTTGCATCAGACCCCAGTGGAGGTAGATGCATGTTGCTGTTTGGACTTCAATATTAAGGTATGCTTATGGATTTCATTGAGTACAAGTATACTTAATGGCTATGGACTATTGATTAATAGTCTGTGTACTTGACACAGAGATGCTACAACCTGTAACTGAAAATAAGAAATGTGCCTGTATGGTAAATTAATACAGTGTTCCCTCACTTATCGCTGGGGTTTAGGTTCCAGGACCACCCACAATAAGTGAAAATCTGCAAAGTAGGGACACTGTATTTTAATATTTATACATTATTTTAGTAGTAATGCAATATTTTAAGTCTTTATCAACCAATCGTGTTGATAAATCGCCTCCTTCTCCTCCTGTTGCCGCTTGGGCTCCTTTTGCCTTCCTTTGGCTTCTCCATCCTCCATTCCTTAGGCTGTCAATTGTAATTTTTTATGATTTATAATAGTCTTTTAGAGTTTATTGAAAAACCGCGAAACAGCGAATCCGGGAAAAGTGAACCGCGAAGTAGTGAGGGAGCACTGTACAAGATGTTTATGAGTATAGGTAAAGGTAAAGGTGACAAGGGCGGAATATAAATACTGTAAATAAATAATAAATAAATAAATAAACAAGATATGTTATTTTTCAAAGAAGCAACCAGCAAGACTATTCAGTGCTATTCAGTCTGGCCAACCAAGATTTCTCCTAGGTAGAAAACCCCCAAGCTCTGAAGCCACGAGACTACTCCGTCCCATTCAACCTGGCCTAGCAAGGTTGAAAGCGGCCAGGCTTTGAAGCTGCAAGACTATTCAGTGCAGTTCAAGCTGGCCAAATAATGATTCCCCTACAAAGGAAGTAGCCAGGCTTGAAAGTAGCTCTTTGACTGAGGTTGCTACTCCAGCTACTCCAGAAAACGGCCAGGCTTTGAGGCTGCAAGACTATTCACTGCTATTCCATCTGGCCAACAAATGATTCCCATAAGCCACAGCAACGCATGGCCGGACAAAGCTAGTATATTATAAATGTACTGTATATACTCAAGTATAAGCCTAATTTTTCAGCCCTTTTTTTAAGACCGAAAAAGCCCCTCTCGGCTTATACTCGGGTGAGGGTCCTGGTTGGCTTATATTTGGGTCAGCTTATACTAGAGAATATATGGTACATTTATTATTTTTCTCTATTATTATTGGTATTATTACATTTCTTATTTTTCTCTATTATTGTTGCTACTATTACATTTATTTTACTCTATTTTTATTATTATTATTAATACATTTATTATTTCACTCTGATCTTATTATTATTATTATTGCATTTATTATTTTACTCTATTTATAATTACATGTATTATTTTCCTGTATTTATTATTATTATTATTACATGTATTATTTTACTCTATTATTATTAAAAGGATACATAAGCACATTTACATTGAAGAAGATGAGAATAATGATTTGATCAGAACTGGACAGTCTTATCTTAAATTTGAGCTTTATGTAAATATTCAAAAACATTTAACCTACTGATGCCTCAATTCAGGTAATTTTATACTGGAGTCAATATTTTCCCAGTTTTTAGTGGTAAAATTAGGTGCCTCGGCTTATATTCGGGTCGGCTTATACTCGAGTATATACAGTATTCTCAATTCACTTCTGACACAATAAATAAATACAAATAATCAGTGTTTGGAAGCTAAGTATAGTCAACCCTGGTTAGTATTTGGATGGGAGACCACCGTAACACATTAGGCTCAAAGGCAGGGAATACGGAAACATCTGTATATATAAAAGGGTAATGAAATTTCAGCCTAGGACAAAACAACAAAACTACACATCCCAGAAACACTAAACTTGACCCCACAACCCCTCATCCACGCCTCTACATTCATACAACAAAAAGAAAAGAAAAATAAAGTCCTAATTAGAGGGAGAGGAATAATTGTTTTTATCCAATTGCTGCCAGTTAGAAGGCTAAGCTCCGCCCACTTGGTCTCCTAGCAACCCACTCAGCCCAGGGGACAGGCAGAGTTAGGCTTCACTTAGGCCTCTTCCACACTGCCTATAAAATACAGATTATCAGATTTGAACTGGATTATATGGCAGTGTCGACTCAAGGCCCTTCCACACAGCTATATAACCCATTTATAATGGACTTAATAATGTCTGGGGAAAACCTTTACTCTTTACCTTAACTACCACCAATTCCTCAATACTTTATTTCCCATACCACCAGACTTCGTCACAGCAATGCGTGGCTGGGCACAGCTAGTATATTATAAATGTATTCTCAATTCACTTCTGACACAATAAATAAATACAAATAATCAGTGCTTGGAAGCTAAGTATAGTCAACCCTGGTTAGTACAGTAGAGTCTCACTTATCCAACATAAACGGGCTGGCAGAATGTTGGATAAGTGAATATGTTGGATAATAAGAAGGGATTAAGGAAATGCCTATTAAACATCAAATTAGGTTATGATTTTACAAATTAAGCACCAAAACATCTTGTTTAACAACAAATTTGTCAGAAAAAGTAGTTCAATATGCAGTAATGCTATGTGGTAATTACTGTATTTACGAATTTAGCTCCAAAATATCACGATGTATTGAAAACATTGATAATCCAGAACGTTGGATAAGTGAGTGTTGGATAAGTGAGACTCTGCTGTATTTGGATGGGAGACCACCGTAACACATTAGGCTCAGAGGCAGGCAATACGGAAACATTTCTTAATATTCTTTACCCAAGAAAGCCCACAATGCACGGGATTGCTGCACATCAACAGATACCCTCAAGGCATATGCGCATAGGAAGTGACCTGGAAGCTGACTTGGATTTTGGCAGGTTTGTTTTACAAATAATATGCAAAATAATACATGTTTCCCCCCAATGAGTATGCCTTTAGGTATATCGAATGCTGTCACTACGTTCCTGACAAGCATTTGCAAAAACCGTTCTCAGCCTGTCAAGAGAAGACAGCAGATATGGGTTAAAGGATATTAGCACTTCAATATTTACGCTTGCGGCTGCGTTTGGCATATATATATATAGATATAGATAGATATGTGGAGGCCCGAAGTGTAGGAAAGATGGGGAAGGGGATGATGGGGATGGCAATGATTTCTCTGCTTTGATCCTGACCAGAACTTTCCCATTAACACACTCCGCAATACACCCTTCCCAGCCTTTTTCTTCTGCCGCTTCCTTTCCCGCTTCAGTTTGGTTTTGAGCTATTTAATCATAACAGCAGGCTGAAGAGGTATTTGTTTAGCTGCAAGCGTTTGTTATCTCCCCGATGGAAGTGGAACCGAGCCACAAATAAAACAATTACTTCTGTTCAGAGCTTTGTGTAGCGCAGACCAAGATGGCTCAATTGTTCATCTCTGAAGCACGGAGGCAGGATGAATTCCCCATAATTTTCAAGCCAGGATTGGGAGAGCTTTGCTCCAAAAACCAGGTCTCTTTAAGAACTTTTGTGGCCTCATTATGAGTGACGTCTTTGGCCCCAATGACACTGTCATCTAGTACATGATATGCATTATATGGTCAGTGTAGACTCCTACAATGCAGATTGGACTGTAATAATAATAATAATAATAATAACAATAATAATAATAATAACAACAACAACAATACATGGATGACCTGAAGCTGTATGGGAAAACGCAAACTGAAATCCAGTCTCTGACTAACACTGTCCGAATTTTTTAGCACTGATATCAGCATGGAGTTTGGTTTGGACAAATGTTCGACAGTGGCATTGAAGAAGGGAAAAATCATTGAAAGTGGGGGCATAAATATGTCTAATGGCCAAACAATAAAGTGTCACTAGCCAGAGGCCTATAAATACCTGAGCAATATTACAGCTGGAGAACATCAAGCATGAACATGTGAAGACTGTGGTCAGCAAAGAATACACACAAAGGGTCAGAAAAATTCTCAATAGCAAGCTTAATGGAGGCAACACCATCAAGACCATAAACACCTGGACCATACCTGTCATAAGATATACTGCTGGCATCATAAACTGGACACAGGCAGAACTGGACAATTTGGACAGAAAAGCAAGAAAACTCATGAGCATTCATCATTCACTGCACCCTCGCAGTGATGTTGACCGGCTATATCTGCCTAGAAGATCAGGGGGCAGAGGACTCTTACAAGTAAAACAAGCAGTCAAAGAAGAAGAACATGCCCTGGCAGAATATGTAAAGCAAAGTGAAGAACCTTGAAGTCAAAAATCAGAAATTCCTCAAAGCACAGCAGACAAGAAAGCTGCACTACAAACTAGAGCTGACAGCTGGCACAACAAAACATTGCATGGAAAGTTCCTTGACAAAATTGAAGGAAAAGCTGACAAGGAGAAGACCTGGCTCTGGCTCACGAATGGGACCCTGAAGAAGGAGACAGAAGGCCTGATCCTTGCAGCCCAGGAGCAAGCCATCAGGACAAAGGCAATTGAGGCCAAGATCGAAAAATCAGCTGATGACCCAAAATGCAGACTCTGCAAGGAAACCGACGAAACCATTGATCATATCCTCAGCTGCTGTAAGAAAATCACACAGACAGACTACAAACAGAGGCACAACTATGTGGCCCAAATGATTCATTGGAACTTATGCCTCAAGTTCCACCTCCCAGCAGCAAAGAGCTGGTGGGATCACAAACCTGCAAAGGTTGTGGAAAATGAACACACAAAGATACTGTGGGAATTTCGAATCCAGACTGACAAAGTTCTGGAACACAACAAACCAGACATCACAGTTGTGGAAAAGAAAATGGTTTGGATCATTGATGTTGTCATACCAGGTGACAGTCGCATTGACAAAAACAACAGGAAAAACTCAGCCGCTATCAGGACCTCAAGATTGATCTTCAAAGACTCTGGGAGAAACCAGTGCAGGTGGTCCCGGTGGTGATGGGCACATTGGGTGCCGTGCCAAAAGATCTCAGCCGGCATTTGGAAACAATAGACATTGACAAAATTACGATCTGTCAAATTCAAAAGGCCACCCTGCTGGGAACTGCACGCATCATCCGAAAATACATCACACAGTCCTAGACACTTGGGAAGTGTCCGACTTGTGATATTGTGACATGAAATCCAGCATATCGATCTCGTTTGCTGTGTTATACTATGTCGTTGTGTCAATAATATGAGTTATATGAGTCTACACTGTCATATAATCAAGTTCAATCTGCATCATAATGGCAGTGAAGATGGAGCCTTTGAGGATGAGAATCAGCAAAGGTGAAGCCAATGAGACAATGGAGGTGGAGGCAACTGTTTTCTAGGTTGCCAGCTTCTAAGATTGGTAGCCAATAGCGATTTATGGCTTCTATCTCTGGGATACACAGGAGCTACTCTGGGTTTTGAAGGAGCACTCCTCCAAAGGGCAAAATAAGGCACAGTTTCCATTCTGATCTTGGAAACTAAGCAGGGTTGACCCTGGTTAGGATTTGGATGGGAGACCACCAATTAATACCAGCTGCTGCAGGTGATATTTCTGTTGCAATCTAGTACGGAAACAACTTTTCATCCAACACCACAACAGAGACCAGTAGTTCTATCTAAAAACGTTTATTGAGGAAAGCAGGTGAAAACTAAAAAAGACATTTTCAAATGGATCAGAAGAATAGCAAATACAGAATAGCAGTAGCCCAAAAATGCCAAAGTACATCAAGTCAAGAGAACCAAAATCCACAGCAGTACTTCAAACATAAATCCATAAACAAGAAAATAGGAATTTTTCCAAGGGAAACCAAGAAAACACAGACATGGACCAGAACAGGACATTTTAGAATATTCGAATCATAAACAGAGACAGGAGAGCCATCCCATATGGCAACGTTGTCTCCTTTGAGAGGCATGAAGCCAACACCACTTAATTTAAGCCCGTCCAAATAGTCATGCCAAACGCACCTGGACTTCAAGGTCTTACCACGGATTCTCTGAAAACGTCTAAATGGTCTATGTCTCACTCCCTCTGTTCTCAGGCCTAATCTGGCTTCTTGGGAAAACTCTCCATTGGCCAAAGGCCATTTCTCAAGAGAACCGGAACTTTCACTTTCCCCGGTTGCCTGGGAACAAGCACAGGAATCCAAAACATCGGCCTCATCTGCCTGCAGTTCTCTCCTAACACTGACAGACTCCTCACTTTGAAACCTATCAAATCCCTCATCCTCGGAAATGTCATAAAAATCCTCAGCCGCTTGCTGAGCTACAACAATTTTAGAGGAAAGAGCTGCAGGAATGACCTCTGAGGGTTCCTTGGCTAAGAAAACCTTCAGGGCAACTTTAGCGTCACCCTTGGAACTTGATGAGACATTTGGATTACTGTGTTGTTGAAGGTTTTTTTTTATGAGACATTTGGATTACTGTTCGGTTATCTCACCTTTTGCTAAACCTTTTTGGATTATATATCTTCCCTTCTTATTCCTTATTTTAATATCCTTATCTATCTATATCCATTAAAAAAAGTGAAAACCCCTATGTGTGTATGTGGCATGGGTATCTGCTCACACAGACAGCCTCCAGCCTCTACAAACAGGCTACAGTTCCCAGTGCTGAGGAGCCAGCAAGTCACTCTTTTCCACTCACATTACGGTTACAGCGAGTTCCACGAACATGTAGCCCAAACCCTGCCAATGTCCTTCCCAAACACTACAGCCCACCACCCAAGGAATGCTTTTGTGTTGCACTGTACATGATTATTTATTGTATTGTTTAATTGTATTATGATATGTTGTTTTTATATTTTGCTATATTGTACTGTTCTGGGCATGGCCCCATGTAAGCCGCCCCGAGTCCCCATTGGGGAGATGGTGGCGGGGTATAAATAAAGTTTTATTATTATTATTATTATTATTATTATTATTATTCGTTTGGGGACCATTTCGTCCTAGATTGTGCCTTTTCCTCCACCACAGGCAGGCATCCCAGGGTTCTTCGTTGGTGTGGAATTTGCATAACCCCGCCTACTGCCCTTCCCTTTCTAATCATTCTGCAGAACAAACACAGCACAACTACACTTCCTGGAGGAGTTTGGGAGATTGACTCCTCATGTGTGATACTCTAGGCTGCGTGAGCACTGGAAACCAGACACCAAAGCCAATAAACAATCTAATATCTTTATTAAAGAATTGAAGAAATAAAACAAAAATAAGCAGAATATATAGTCCAACAATAGACCTTCTGGAAAAGGTCAAATATAGTCCAGTATTATAAAGTCCAATCTCCAGTATTAGAGTTTAAAGATGATAATCCAATTAACCGAAACACACTCAAACTTCCATGCAGTTTGAGTGGGGAATAATCCAGGTCTTTTGCAAGAGTCCCAGGAACAAGTCCGAGGCAAGGAGTTCAAGGCAAGGTAAGGAAACAAGGCAAGGCAAGGCAAGGCTGAATGTAGTGGATTCAAACGCGGTCCAGTCTTGGCTAGAAGGCGAGGCGCATCGCCTGGTCTACTTGAGAGTAGCGTGCCACAAGGAACTAGAAGCGAAGTTAATCCTCCAACTGACACGTTGACACCGCGCTGGCTAGCTAGCGCGCAGAACTTTTAAGGGACTTCAAATCTCCCTTCAAAACATGGGGCTGCCTTTGAAGACTGTTCGGAAGCTTCAATTAGTCCAACGGGAAGCTGCCAGGTTAATAACTGGAGCGGCGTTCAGGGAGCATACTACTCCTCTGTTACGTCAGCTCCACTGGCTGCCGATTAGCTACCGAGCACAATTCAAGGTGCTGGCTTTAGCCTATAAAGCTCTAAACGGTACCGGCCCAGCTTATCTGTCCGAACGTGTCTCCCGCTATGACCCACCTCGAAGCTTAAGATCGTCGGACGAGGCCCTGCTCGCAGTCCCGTCAGCCTCACAGGTGCGGCTGGCGGGGACAAGAGACAGGGCCTTTTCAGTAGTGGCTCCCCGCCTATGGAACGCCCTCCCCATTGAAGTCAGGCAGGCTCCCTCCCTCCTATCCTTCCGTAGGAAGGTAAAAACTTGGTTGTGGGGCCAGGCTTTCGAATAAGAATCAGCAGCATTAATTACTATTATGTATACTGGAACTCAATTGACAGACCCAGTCTTTTAAACTTGTACACGCCTATCTATATTTTATAAATGCATTTTATGAAATATGTAAGTTAATTTTTTAACTGATTTATAGTGTATTGTACTGTTTTTATATGTCTGTTTTATTGTAAGCCGCCCTGAGTCCCCTGTTGGGTGAGAAGGGCGGGATATAAATATTGTAATAAATAAATTGTAATAAAACAGATGTCCAACACTTTTCCCAAGGGAAAAACTGGCTAGAGACAACATCTTCGCCAGATGCAAGCCTCCCTGGAAACTCTCAAGGGAAACGGGTTAGTCAGCAGTTTCTCTGGCTGCTAATCTCACGCTCCTCCGTAAGTTAGCCTTCTCCGAGCGACTTGATTCCCAAAACACCCTCCTATCAAAGGGAGGGGAACCGCTGGGAACAGGCTCGGCCCCAAGGCCTTTTTTAATGAGCTTTGGGCTTGAACTGTCAACAGGGAGCATCTGGAAGGGAACGGACTCTTGCTGAGTCGGCATAAACCCTATATCCTCGTCGCTCTGGTCCGCAACGAATACAGGATCATGACCCGAGGGTCTCTGGGACATCACATCATGGTGGAAGTTGTAGTTCACCCTGTATCAAGTCAGAGAACTGTGACTCCTACTGGGGAATTTAGAGGAGTTGTAGTTCACCTACACCCAGAATGCTATGAACCCAAACAGTGATGGCTCTGGGCCAGACTTGCCATGCATACCTGATGTGCCCAGATTTGAATACTGGTGAGCTTTTAGGGCAACTGGCCCGGACATTTGGGAGTAGTAGGTACTGGGATTTATAGTTCACCTGCAATCGAACCCTACCGATGATGGACAGGACCAAACTTGGCACACAGAGTAACCAAAAGAATATATTGGACAAGTTTGGGGGAAAGGGAGTTATAGTTCACCTGCATTCAGAGAAACAGTGACCCCCACCGACAATGGACCGGGACCAAACTTTGCACAGAGAAGCTTCATAACCAACTGAACATATTGCAGGTGTTTGTGGGAATGGGCCTTGATTTCAGGAGTTGTAGTTCACCTGCATCCAAAGAGCACTGAACCCAGCCAACGACGGATCTGGACCAAACTTGGCACACAGACTCAACATAGCCTACTGTGGATACTGACAGATGTTTTGGGACAATTGCCCCTGGAATCTGGGAGTTGTAGTACTTCACCCCCATCCAGAGAGCACTGCAGCCAGGCAATGACCAGCCAACGACAGATCTGGACCACACTTGGGACACAGACCCACAATGGCCAACTTTGAATACTGGGAGGGTGTGGGGAGGATTGATCCACGATTCTGGGAATTGTAGTTACCCACTCCAAACTGAGATAACCTAACAATCAAAGACAAATAATGCCTTTTTCAAATAACCCAGGCATTGCTTTGTCCCCAAGCTAGTATATATAGATTTTACAATAATCCGTTTGCTTATATCCCTGGACTCTTGTGTGGTGCAGTTGTCATAGGTGTTTCCAGGCCTGGAGTGTAACAGGGAACTCAAATGCTCTGGTGGCAACAGATCCCTTCTGATCCTGGAAGCTAAGCAGGCCCAGGCCTGGTTGGGATATGGATGAGAAGCCAACCATAAATCTATATACAGTAGAGTCTCACTTATCCAAGCCTCGCTTATCCAAGTTTCTGGATTATCCAAGCCATTTTTGCAGTCAATGTTTTCAATATATCATGATATTTTGGTGCTAAATTCGTAAATACAGTAATTACAACATAACATTACTGCGTATTGAACTACTTTTTCTGTCAAATTTGTTGTATAACATGATGTTTTGGTGCTTAATTTGTAAAATCATAACCTATTTTGATGTTTAATAGGCTTTTCCTTAATCCCTCATTATCCAAGATATTCGCTTATCCAAGCTTCTGCCGGCCTGTTTAGCTTGGATAAGTGAGACTCTACTGTATATAAAAGGGTAATGAAATTTCGGCCTAGGACAAAACAACAAAACTACACATCGCAGAAACACTAACCTTGGCAGCACAACCCCTCATCCATGCCTCTACATTCATACAACAAAAAGAAAAGAAAAATAAAGTCCTAATTAGAGGGAGAGGAATAATTGTTTTTATCCAATTGCTGCCAGTTAGAAGGCTAAGCTCCGCCCACTTGGTCTCCTAGCAACCCACTCAGCCCAGGGGACAGGCAGAGTTAGGCCTCACTTAGGCCTCTTCCACACTGCCTATAAAATACAGATTATCATATTTGAACTGGATTATATGGCAGTGTAGACTCAAGGCCCTTCCACACAGCTATATCACCCATTTATAATCTTATATTATCTGCTTTGAACTGGATTATCTTGACTCCACACTGCCATATAATCCACTTCAGTGTGCAGTCGGACACAACTGGACTTAATGTCAGGAGAAAACCTTTACCCTTTACCTTAACGACCACCAATTCCTCAATACTTTCTTTCCCATACCACCAGACTTCGCCACAGCAACGTGTGGCCGGGCACAGCTAGTCTATATATATAAAAGGGTAATGAAATTTCGGCCTAGGACAAAACAACAAAACTACACATCCCAGAAACACTAAGCTTGGCAGCACAACCCCTCGTCCATGCCTCTACGTTCATACAACAAAAAGCTCCAGCTAGTCCAGAGAACGGCCAGGCTTTGAGACTGCAAGGCTATTCACTGCTATTCCACCTGGCCAAGAAAGGATTCCCATAAGCCACAGCAACGCGTGGCCGGGCACTGCTAGTCCCATATAAAACCACAGCTGAAATCCTACAAATGACTAAAGATGATAGCACCACACATTTGGAGGAGGATGCTGTGGGTTGGGACAAAGCCTTTTCATCGAGATTTGGAAGAAAGATTTGCAAGAACGGATTAAAGTCCCCGGATTTGTCATTAACATGGTATTTAGCACAGGTTCAAAATGCCCGTTTTTAAATCATTTCCCCCTCCTCTGTCAATCAGCTTTGCAAGATAGGATTCTGTCATTGTTATTGTAAAACCACGGCATTCTTCAAGGGAATATTTGTTTGATGGAAGGCAGCCTCATTAATTAGAGGAAAAGAGTTAAGAGAATTTCGAAGAAGAAGAAGAAAAAGTATCTCGACCCAATTTTCTTTCGTCCTTTTTTCTCTCTCGCCTGCTGTTTGTCGCCTGTTGTTTGTCTTTAATGAGCCTCCCTTCCTACAAATACGATCCCAAGAAAGCGAACAGGGTGCAGCTTCGGAGCAGATTGGCCCTGTTTATCTGGCCACCAAAGAAGCATATGTTTGCAATTCCTTACATTTTTAGGACATTTGGGGAACAGATGTTTGAAGCCCCAGAATTAGAATGAGATCCTATTGGCAGGGATGACACTAAGGAAACCGAGATGGAACAAGTTGGTTTTCTTGGAAATAGAAGACCGCTCTGGAGTAAGTAAGAAGTTCCTTCAATGATACACTTTGCTGAATTGGACATTAACTTTATAGACCTGATGAACTTTGCCCGGCCATGTGTTGCTGTGGCTTATGGGAATCATTTGTTGTATTTTATAGGCAGTGTGGATGAGGCCTAAGTGCCATTTTGGCTGAGGGAGTTGCTAGGATACGAAGGGGGCGGGGCCTAAAGGCAGCGGGGCCTACCTTTCTGACTGGCAGCTAGGGGGAGAAAGGCTCTTCCCCATCCTCTGTAATTTGGACTATTTTTCTAGGTTTTTTTATTGAAAGACATAGACTAGATGACTGTCTTTTGTGGCCAAATTTGGTGTGATTGGGTTCAGTGGTTGTGTTGTTTATAGTAAAATGCACATTACATTTATATATACACTAGCTGTGCCCGGCCCCTCGTAGCTGTGGCGAAGTGTGGTGGTATGGGAAATAAAGTATTGAGGAATTCATGGTAGTTAGTATATGCTATTTCCTAATATTTCTGGTTGTTCCTTTTTTTTGTCTGTTGGAGGCAAGTATGAATGCTGCGATTAGCCAAAATGATTAGCATGTGATGGCCTTTCAGCTTCAAAGCCTGGCTGCTTCCTCCCTGGGGGAATCCTTTGTTGAGAGTTGTTAGCTGGCCCTGAATGTTTCATGTCTGGAATTCCCGTTTTCAGAGTGTCGTTCTGTATATTAGTTAGTAATAGGACAACTGTATCTTTACACGTATTATAGATTTCTGTGAACTTTAGTGAACTTTAATTTGGACTTTATTTTTTTAGGTTGTTTTTATTGAAAGACATCGATTGGATGACTGTCTTTTGTGGCCAAATTTGGTGTGATTTGTTTCAGTGGTTTTGTTGTTTACTCCATGGGAAAAACGCACATTACATTTATATATATATAGATAATAAATAATAAATAATACTACTCTATACATATCTATCTTCTATTTATCTATACACACCTATCTATACACATAA
Organism: Anolis carolinensis; assembly: GCF_035594765.1. NCBI lineage: Eukaryota > Metazoa > Chordata > Lepidosauria > Squamata > Anolidae > Anolis > Anolis carolinensis. The sequence continues at coordinate 3,871,468 of NW_026943821.1, read as the reverse complement.
CAAAAGTGAAAATCTGTATGTGTGTATGTGGCACGGGTGTCCATTTACGCAGACAGGCTCTCACCTCCACAAACAGCTACAACTCCCCATGCTGAGGAGACACCAATGGCCCTCCCTCCAATGACATTGCAGGTTATAGCGAGCGCCATGAACATGTCCAAGAGCCCTGCCAGTGTCCTCCACAAACACCACACTGCCCACCACCCATAGCATTGAGTTAAAGTGGTGTCAAACTGCATTAATGCTACAGTGTAGAATGTATCCAAAAAGAGAGAGACGGAGACTGTGATGTCTCATGGGCCATGTAGTCCCGTTCCTAGTACTGTTGTGACAGATGAAGAGGAAAATTTGGGTTTCCCACCGTTTCTGCCAGATTTGGAGCCCTTGCAGCTGCAGGATGTTTGCCCACAAGAAGACAGCCAAACAAGCCTTGAGCCGAAATCTCCCCCATTTTCTCGCCGCCTTTATTATAATCAAGATAGACACACTAGGGAGGCAACTCGCCGAAGCGCCAGGATAGCTGCCAGACAATTAGAAGATTAAGTCTGTTTCCCTTGGGAAAGTTTAAGGAGTCCTGCATCTGGACAGTATAGGTTTCGGTTCTTGTTCCCCAGAGAAAGTGTGCTTTGGCGGGAAAACAAGATCCTATATAGATGTTGGCCACAAAGGATTCCTTGCGGAGTCAATTCGTCAGCTCGTGGAGTGAGATCGTGTGTAGACTTCGTACTCCAGTTCCCAGCTCTTGAATCAAGTTCCCAGCCCTGCCTTGTTCCACGGATTTCTATGGACTCAGTTCTTGTTCCACGAATGCCTTGTTTCAAGTTGGACCTTGCCAAGTCTCAAGCCTTGCCTCGCCTTGCATTTTAACCACGGACCCTGCTTCTCGGATTCCAGCCTTGTTTTCCTTTCCTTCGGATATACCTTAAGCCTCAAAGACTATGGACAGTTCCCCACACTATTGCTTGTCAAGTAGTGTGTGTTTCGGTAAAGTGGATTATAACTTTGGACTTTAATATCATATATTGGACATTGTTTTCCTGGACTATATTTGACCTTTCCTGAAAGGTCTACTTCTGAACTATATCCTACACTTGTTTTTATTGACTTTATATATTTCTTTAATAAAGATATTAGATAGATTCTGGCCTCTGCGTATGGTTATTGGTGCTCTGCAGCCTGGGTCCTGACAGAGACAGAGAGAGACAGCATGACCATTCTGTGCAGAAGAAATTCTTGGAAAACAGACGGGTTTCCCCCCCCCCCCCCTCCAAGACTAACTTACTTAGCTAAATTTATTCATTGCTTCCTTCACGAAGATAATTAGCAGAGAAAAATTACATCTCTAGCAAGGTGTAGAAATGAGACGTCGCTCTCAGCTTGACAGAAGGAGAGATGAAGGTTCGGCACTTGGGTCAAAACCATGCGCCAGAATGGATGCTCCTACATCAAGTCTTGCTGAACCGGGAGTTTGAATCTCACCAATCTCCAGATGATGTTGGATTGCAACTCCCAGCATTCTTTACCGTTGGCTGTGCAGACTAAGGAGTTGCAGTGAAATAGCTTGGGGACGACTGGACAAATCCAACACTTGTTTTAATTATTTTTTCTCGTTTTTTCCCCTGGTTTTTGGTTATTTTAATTATCTGTTTGAATCATTTTAATGTTTACTAGCATATATAGCTGCTGTTGCCTAGGTTTGCATTTTTGTTGTTGCTGTTTCATTTCTTCCTCCATTTCTCTCTTACGCCTTTTCCCTCTTTTCTTTTGGTCTTTTTTTTCTTCCCTTCATTTCTCTCATACACCTTCCCTTCTCTTGTTCCTTTCATCTTCCCTTTTTTTTCTTTCTTCCCTTCCTAATAAGCCAGTAGCTAATCCTTTCTATCTATACACTGCCATCTTGTGGTTGCATCTGAAGACTGCATGCATTCATTCCTATAGGCCAGCAGCTAATCCTTTCTATCTATACACTTCCCTCTTGTGGTTGCATCTGAAGACTGCATGCATTCATTCCTATAGGCCAGCAGCTAATCCTTTCTATCTATAACATCAACCATCTTGTGGTTGCATCTGAAGACTGCATGCATTCATTCCTATAGGCCAGCAGCTAATCCTTTCTATCTATACACTGCCCTCTTGTGGTTGCATCTGAAGACTGCATGCATTCATTCCTATAGGCCAGCAGCTAATCCTTTCTATCTATACACTGCCCTCTTGTGGTTGCATCTGAAGACTGCATGCATTCATTCCTATAGGTCAGCAGCTAATCCTTTCTATCTATACACTGCCATCTTGTGGTTGCATCTGAAGACTGCATGCATTCATTCCTATAGGCCAGCAGCTAATCCTTTCTATCTATACACTTCCCTCTTGTGGTTGCATCTGAAGACTGCATGCATTCATTCCTATAGGCCAGCAGCTAATCCTTTCTATCTATAACATCAACCATCTTGTGGTTGCATCTGAAGACTGCATGCATTCATTCCTATAGGCCAGCAGCTAATCCTTTCTATCTATAACATCAACCATCTTGTGGTTGCATCTGAAGACTGCATGCATTCATTCCTATAGGCCAGCAGCTAATCCTTTCTATCTATACACTGCCCTCTTGTGGTTGCATCTGAAGACTGCATGCATTCATTCCTATAGGCCAGCAGCTAATCCTTTCTATCTATACACTGCCATCTTGTGGTTGCATCTGAAGACTGCAAGCATTCATTCCTATAGGCCAGCAGCTAATCCTTTCTATCTATATACTGCCCTCTTGTGCTTGTATCTCACCGCTGCATGCATACATCCCTATAGGCCAGTAGCTAGTACTTTCTGTCTATACACTGCCTCTTGTGGTTATATCTGAACATAGCATACATACCAATAGTCCAGCAGATAATCCTTTCTATATATACACAGCCCTCTTGTGTTACATCTGAACACTGCATGCACACATATCAATAGACAGCAGCTAATCCTTTCGGTCTCTATACTGCCCTCTTGTGATCGCATCTGAGTAGTGCATACATACATACCTATAAGCCAGCAGCTAATCCTTTCTATCTATACACTGACCTCTTGTGGTTGCACCCAAATCCTGCATGTATTCATACCAATAGGCCAACAGCAACCCTTTCTATCTTAATACTGCCCACTTGTGGTTGCATCTGAGCACTGCGTGCATACATACCAATAGGTCAGTAGCTAATCCTTTCTATCTCTATACTGCCCTCTTGTGGTTGCATCTGAATGCATACATACCAAAAGGCCAGAAGCTTATCCTTTCTATTTACACATTGCCCTCCTGTGATTGCATCTGAGCATTGCATGCATACATACCAATAGGCCAGCAGCTAATCCTTTCTATCTTTATACTGCCCTCTACTGGTTACATCCGAGCACTGCATGCATACATACCTATAGGCCAGCAGCTAATCCTTTCTATCTCTATACTGCCCTCTTGTGGTTGCATCTGAGCATGCATGCATATGTACCAATACGCCAGAAGCTAATCTGAATATTTCTTTTTTAACCTTTTGGGTTGAATTTTGTAGTTGAAGCCCCACAATGATGTCAAGTTGGATAACAAAGGGTATGTGTGTTAAATTTTTTCCTGATCCATCGAACTGTGCATGGACCTTTGTGATACAAATAAACAAAGATTCATTGACATAGAGAGAGTAATTCATAGTATTTTAATGTCATGAGCCACTTTGAGTCTCGTTAAGATGAAAATAAGATATTATTATTATTATTATTAATTGAAAACAACAACAAGAATTGAAAAAATGAACATAAAACACAATCTACCAACTAATATACAGAACAACACTCTGAAAATGGGAATTCCAGACATGAAACAATCAGGGCCAGCTAACACCTCCCAACAAAAGATTCCCCCAGGGAGGAAGCAGCCAGGCTTTGAAGCTGAAAGGCCATCACATGCTAATCATTTTGGCTAATTGCAGAATTCATACTTGCAAATTCAACCGACAAAAAAAAAAGGAACAACCAGAAATATTGCATATTCACAAGCTTTAGGAAATAAGATATACTAACTACGGTAGAGTCTCACTTATCCAACATAAAGGGGCCGGCAGAACGTTGGATAAGAGAATATGTTGGATAATGAGGCATTAAGGAAAAGCCTATTAAACATCATATTAGTTTATGATTTTACAAATTAAGCACCAAAACATGGTGTTATACAACAAATTTGACAGAAAAAATAGTTCAATACGCAATAATGTTATGTTGTAATTACTGTATTTACGAATTTAGCACCAAAATATCACGATAAATTGAAAACTTTGACTACAAAAATGCGTTGGATAATCCAGCACATTGGATAAGCAAGTGTTGGATAAGTGAGACTCTACTGTACCACTAATTCCTCAATACTTTATTTCCCATACCACCACACTTCGCCACAGCAACGCGTGGCCGGGCACAGCTAGTTATATAGAATTATATATAGAATCATAGAATCATAGATATTAATATATCTATATCAATCTATATTAATATATCTATATCTATATACAGTAGAGTCTCATTTATCCAAGCCTCGCTTATCCAAGTCTCTGGATAATCCAAGCCATTTTTGCAGTCAATGTTTTCAATATATCGTGATATTTTGGTGCTAAATTCGTAAATACAGTAATTACAACATAACATTACTGCGTATTGAACTACTTTTTCTGTCAAATTTGTTGTATAACATGAAGTTTTGGTGCTTAATTTGTAAAATCATAACCTAATTTGATGTTTAATAGGCTTTTCCTTAATCCCTCCTTATTATCCAAGATATTTGCTTATCCAACATTCTGCCGGCCCGTTTATGTTGGATAAGTGAGACTCTACTGTATTTATTTCCCATACCACCACACTTCGCCACAGCAACACGTGGCCGGGCACAGCTAGTTATATATAATTATATATAGAATCATAGAATTATAGATATTAATATATCTATATCTATCTATATTAATATATCTACATCTATATATATCTATATCTATATATATAATAATTATTATTAATTATTATTTTATTTATGTTTATTTATACCCCACTATTTCTCTCCACAAGGAGACTCAAAGTGACTCACATTAAAAGCTTTTCAATATCGTTTACAATCTACAAACACACACACTTTGAACAGAATTAAATATCATTGTTATTAAACCACAGCTCAGCATTCCTTAGCATCGAACCCTGGCAGTTCAAGTGGTGCCAAACTGAATTAATTCTAACATGTAGATGCCTCCTGGGAGACAATGGGATCCCGTTAAGCATCTTTGTCATTCGCTTCTGTGATTTCCGAGCTCCTCTGCTACGTTGGCTAAGCATATGCAGAGTTACATAACACAGAAGCATCCTGGCCTTTGTGCCTTGCGCAACCTTGACATTCAAGGCGAAGGCTATATAGCAGAATTAATGTGGAACTCGGCATGTGCAGGTTTATGGCACGCAAGGGATGCTCATGCACACGCCGAGCCCCTGCTTGAAGGAAACTTTACAGTGACTCCCTTTGACAACGTTCTGCAAACATGTCCAGCTAAGGTCCGCGCATGAGCTGAGCGTTGTTGTTGACAGAGCTGGGAATAAGTCACGGAATTGTTTCTCTGATCCCTCTGAAAATGGTACCACTGTTTTAACATTTTTAGTATTGTGGGTGCATCTACACTGAAGATTTAATGCGGTTTGACATCACTTAAACTGCCAGGGCTCCAAGCCATGGAATGCTGGGAATTGTAGTTTCACAAGGCCTCCTCGGCCAAAGGGTGCTTCGTCTATTACATTGTCAAATGCATGCAGTGTTACATGACTTCAACTCTATAGAATCTTGGGATTTCTAGTTTGGTAGGGCACTAGTACTCTTTGCTATAGGAGAATAATAATAATAACTATAACCATTATAGTTATTGATCATATCCTCAGCTGCTGTAAGAAAATCGCACAGACAGACTACAAACAGAGGCACAACTAATGATTCATTGGAAATAATGCCTCAAGTACCACCTCCCGGAAGCAGAGAATTGGTGGGATCACAAACCTGCAAAAGTATTGTAAAATGAGCACACAAAGATACTGTGGGACTTCCGAATCCAGACTGGCAAAGTTCTGGAACACAACACACCAGACATCACAGTTGTGGAAAAGAAAAAGGTTTGGATCATTGATGTCGCCATCCTAGGTGACAGTCGCATTGACCAAAAACAACAGGAAAAACTCAGCCGCTATCAGGACCTCAAGATTGAACTGCAAAGACTCTGGCAGAAACCAGTGCAGGTGGTCCCGGTGGTGATGGGCACACTGGGCGCCGTGCCAAAAAATCTCAGCCGGCATTTGGAAACAATAGACATTGACAAAATCACGATCTGTCAACTGCAAAAGGCCACCCGACTGGGATCTGCACGCATCCTAGACACTTGGAAGTGTTCGACTTGTGATTTTGTTATATGAAATCCAGCATATCTATCTTGTTTGCTGTGTCATAATAAAATAATAATAGCAATAATAATAGCAAATGTATTGCTTGCCTTTTCTTGTGGCTCAGAGCAGGGCCCAACAGGGTCGAAACAGAGAGAAGGCTAAATCTCTTGCCAAACTACAACTCCCAGGATTCCGTAGCATCGAGCTGCATTCATGCTACAGTGTGGATGCATTCTAAGAGGGCTGGCGGCTCTCGAAACTAGAACTCCCGGGATTCTATAGCACCGCTTGAACGGCTGTGACTCAATACCATGCAATCATGGGAGTTGTAGTTCGGTGAGACCACAGCACTTTTCAGAAGAGAAGGCTAAAGACCAAGTTACATTCCATCTCCCGTGGTTCCATGGCATTGAGCGATGGCAATTAAAATGGTGTCAAACTGCATTAAATCTGCGCCATGTTTGACACTGTTGTGGCTCGATGCTATGGAATCCTGGCAGTTGTGGTTTGGTGAGATAGCACTTCACCAAACTACAACTCCCAGGATCCCATTGCAGAGAGCCATGGTGGTTCAAGTAGTGTCAAAGTCCATTCATTCTACAGCATGGACAAACCCTTAGTCAAACTACAACTCCCAGGATCCCATTGCACTGAGTCATGGTGGTTCAAGTGGTGTCGAAGTGCATTAATTCTACAGTGTGGATGAACCCTTAAGAAAACTACAACTGGTAGGATCACATTGCACTGAGCCATAGAAGTCCAAGTAGTGTCAAAGAATATGAATTCTACTGTGTGGATGAGCTCTTAGTCAAACTACAACTCCCATGATTCCATCACACTGAGTCATGGCAGTCTAAGTGCTGTCAAAGTGCATTAATTCTACTGTGTGGATGAACCCTTAGGAAAACTACAACTCTCAGGATCCCATCGCACTGAGCCATGGTGGTCTAAGTGGTGTCAAAGTGCATTAATTCTAGAGTGCGGATGAACCCTTAGGAAAACTACAACTCCCAGGATCCCATTGCACTGAGTCATGGCAGCCCAAGTGTATTAATGTGCCATGGGGATGAACCCTTAGGAAAACTACAACTTCCAGGACCCCATCACACTGAGCCATGGCAGACCAAGTAGTGTCAAAGCATATTAATTCAACTGTGGAGATGAGCCCTTAGTAAAAATATAACTTCCAGGACCCCATTGCACTGAGCCATCGCAGTCCAATCTGCATTAATTTTACAGTACAGATGCACCTGAAGCCTTCCTTACAGTCCTCTATGGGAGTGTGTGTGTCTCTAGAACTACGTCTCCCCGTGCTGTGCGTATTCCGGTGTGACTAATGGCAGTGACTCCCAGCTGGAACGTCCAGCAATCGGCGCAGGCTGGCAGTGCGGAGACACACATCCTTGCCCATTTGTCACCATTATCCCTCCGTGAGTCCCTCTGACGGCCGCACGGTCCATCAGGCCCTTGTAGGGCTAAGAGGAGCCGACAGGCCGGTTATTGGGTTCAGTCCTGAGCCAGACTCAGTCCCTGGGAGTCCAGGAACGGAAGCCAGGCTGGAGAAGCATGGAAGCCGGCCAAAGAGTCCCACTGGGAGACAAAGGCCCTTTCTACACTGCCATAGAAATTGGATTAGATAGCAGTGGATCATGTAATCCAGTTCAAAGCAGATAATTTGCACTATGTGCTTTCATAATCTGGATTATATGATAGTGTAGAAGGGGCTCCCAAGAGGTGTCTTTGTGACAAGATAAAGTTGAGTTACATTGGAGGACCGACATATGCCTCAAGAGAACATATTACACTTAATCCACTCATAAATGCATCTAAAATGCATCTAAAATGGGCTGGCCTTTGGAGAGACAGCTATTGGATGACCAGCCTCATTATAATTCTATTCTGAATGTTATTAGGTTCCTTTCATCGGGGTATTTTAATCTAATGATTTTATCTTATATTGCTGCTATAGTCCCCCCCCCCCCACCACCACCTTTGAAGTTGACGGATTTGCATTGGTGGTTGTTTGATATTATTACTATTGTATAAACCTTTGTTTTAACTTCTGTTTTATCATCTTATTGTGTTTTAAACTGTGTATATTGTTTAATATATTTGCGCTGTTACTTTTGTAATGTTGTGAGCCGCCCCGAGTCCCCACAGGGAGATGGGGCGGGGTATAAATAAAGTTTTATTATTATTATTATTATTATTATTATTATTATTATTATTAAGTTTTATTAAAATGCGAATGTATACATCTTTGTAGCTGGATAGGAGCGCATCAGGCCCTTCTACACTGTATATACTCGAGTATAAGCCGACCCGAATATAAGCTGACGCACCTAATTTTATCACAAAAAAAAACCTGGGAAAACATTGACTCCAGTCAGAGCCGGCCCTAGGTAATTTTCAAGTGTAGGCGAACAGAATTTTGGCGCCCCCTCCCCCAAAACCAATCACTGAAAAATAAAAGCATTGATAAGCGAAAATGTTGGATAATAAGGAGGGATTAAGGAAAAGCCTATTAAACATCAAATCACATTGAGATTTTACAAATTAAGCACCAAAACATGTTTTACAAAAAATCAACAGAAAAAGCAGTCTCAACTGCACCACCGTATGTTTTGCGCCCCAAGCGACCGCTTAATTCACCTCATTGTTGGACTGGCTCTGACTCCAGTATAAGCCGAGAGCGGTAAATTTCAGAAATAAAAATAGATACCAGTAAAATTACATTAATCGAGGCATCAGTAGGATAAATGTTTTTGAATATTTACATAAAGCTCTAATTTAAGATAAGACTGTCCAACTCTGATCCAATCATTATTCTCATCTTCTTCAATGGAAATGTGCTTATGTATCCTTTTAATAATAATAGAGTAAAATAATACATGTAATAATAATAATAATAATAATAATAATAATAATAATAAATAATACAGGAATATAATACATGTAATAATAAATAGAGTAAAATAATAAATGCAATAATAATAATAATAATAAGATCAGAGTGAAATAATAAATGTAATAATAATAATAAAAATAGAGTAAAATAAATGTAATAGTAGCAACAATCATAGAGAAAAATAATAAATGTAATAATACCAATAATAATAGAGAAAAATAATAAATGTAATAAATGTACCATATATTCTCGAGTATAAGCTGACCCAAATATAAGCCAACCAGGACCCTCACCCGAGGATAAGCCGAGGGGGGCTTAGGGCTGAAAAACTAGGCTTATACTCGAGTATATACAGTAGTTTGTGGGAGCCAGAAAAACAAAGTTTCCGGAGCAGAACAACTCCTTTCAAAGGAAGGACCGCACAATTAAACAGGAAATAACACTTTCAAACCAGGAACAGAACATTTCTTAAACATTGTTACAGAGTGTAATTTGTGTCTCCCGGATCTCAATAAATCTCTTATATTTTCCATGTCCATTTCGGAATTGACAGAGAAGAGGCTGAAAAAGCCGTTCATACCCGCTTTTGGCTTAGTGGATCCATTTGGGAGGTCAGTCCCTTGGTAATAATGCCTGCCCTTCTCCTCCCCTCGCCTTCCCCATATTTCTTCCCAAGCCCTCCTTTCTCCCCGAAGGCTCTCGTTGTCTTGTTGGATAATGTCTGCCCTGACTTAATTTATCATCTTTATGTGGACAGGAAGAGATTAGCGCTTTCTCGGCCAATTTCCCCCCTTTGAGAGACTCTGGAGAAGTTAGTGTCACAAGCAAATGGGTCGTCGTCGTCTCACTCGTTCAGTTGTTTTCGACTCTTCGTGACCACATGGACCAGTCCAGGCCAGAGCTCCCTGTCGGCTGTCACCGTCCCCAGTCCCTTCAAGGATACCATCCATCCATCTCGCCCTTGGTCGGCCTCTCTTCCTTTTTCCTTCTATTTTCCCCAGCATCGTGATCTTCTCCAAGCTTTCCTGTCTCCTCATGATGTGGCCAAAATACTTCATCTTTGCCTCCAATATCCTTCCCTCCAGTGAGCAGCCACTGGGCATTATTTCCTGGAGGATGGACTGGTTGGATCTTCTCACCAAGGTCCAAGGCACGCTCAGGATTTTCCTTCAAAAACATCTCTCTTCCTTCGCTCAGCCTTCCTTATGGTCCATCTCTCGCATCCATAGGTCACTATGGGGAATGCCATTGCTTTGACTATGCAGACCTTTGTTGCCAGTGTGATGTCTCTGCTCTTCACTATTTTGTCCAGGTTGGCCATTGCTCTCCTCCCAAGAAGGAAACGTCTTCTGATTTCCTGGCTGCAGTGATCTTCGTGCCTAGAAATATAAAGTCTGTCACTGCCTCCACGTTTTCTCCCTCTATTTGCCAGTTGTTAATCGATCTGGTTGCCATGATCTTGGTTTTCTTGACGTTTAACTGCAACCCGGCTTTTGCACTTTCTTCTTCCACCTTGGTGATAAGGCTCCTCAGCTCCTCCTCGCTTTCGGCCATCAGAGTGGGATCATCTGCATATCTAAAGTTATTAATGTTTCTTCCAGAAATTTTAACTCCGGTCTTGGATTCCTCAAGCCCCGCACATACATCGCATGATGTGTTCTGCGTACAAGTTGAATAGGGAGGGGGAGAGGATGCAGCCCTGATGTCCGCACTCCTTTCCCAATCTTGAACCCGTCTCCTGTCCCGTGGTCTGTTCTGACTGTGGCCACTTGGTCTTTATACAGATTTCTCAGGAGACAGACAAGGGGACTTGGTCTCCCCAGACCACCAAGCACATGCCACAGTTTATTATAGTCCACACAGTCAAAGGCTTTAGAATAGTCAATGAAGCAGAAATAGATGTTTTTCTGAAACTCCCTGCCTTCCTCCATTCTCCAGCATCCGGATATTGGCAATTTGGTCTCTGGTTCCTCTGCCTTTTCTGAACCCAGCTTGTCCATCTGGCAGCTCTCGCTCCATGTCTTGCTGGAGTCTTCCTTGCAGGATCTTGAGCATTACCTTACTGGCATCGGGAATAAGTGCCACTGTACAGAAGTTTGAACATTCTTTAGCATTTCCCTTTTTTTGGTATGGGGATGTAAATTGATTTTTTCCAATCTGATGGCCATTCTTGTGTTTTCCGTATTTGCTGCCATATGGCATGCATCACCTTGACAGCATCATCTTTCAAGCAAATGGGAGAGGAGCCCATTCTCAAAGAGTTGTCGAAGGCTTTCATGGCCGGAATCACTGGGTTGCTGTGAGTTTTCCCAGGCTGTCTGGCCATGTTCCGGAAGCATTCTCTCCTGACGTCTTGCCCACATCTATGGCAGGCATCCTCAGAGGATGTCAGATCTGTTGGAAACTAGGCAAGAGAGGTTTATATATCAGTGGAAGAAATAACTCTTGTCTGTTGGAGGCAGGCGTGAATGTTCCCATTGGCCACCTTGATTAGCATTGAATGGCCTTGGAGCTTCAAAGCCTGGCTGCTTCCTGCCTGGGCGACTCCTTTCTTGGGTTAATTTTAATTGTACATTAATTTTATATATGAATTTCCCCTCAATATGTTTGCAGGTCTTTGCAAATCCTATATGCATATAGATCCATGTACCTGTATATCTATATCCATATACAGTAGAGTCTCACTTATCCAACACTCACTTATCCAATGTTCTGGATTATCCAATGCATTTTTGTAGTTAATGTTTTCAATATATCATGATATTTTGGTGCTAAATTCGTAAATACAGTAATTACTACATAGCATTACTGTGTATTGAACTACTTTTTCTGTCAAATTTGTTGTATAACATGATGTTTTGGTGCTGAATTTGTAAAATCAGAACCTAATTTGATGTTTAATAGGCTTTTCCTTGATCCCTCCTTATTCTCCAAGATATTCGCTTAGCCAAGGTTCTGCCGGCCCGTTTATGTTGGATAAGTGAGACTCTACTGTATATACATTATTTAACCTACTCATGCCTCGATTAATGTAATTTTATTGAAATTTACCGGTATCTACTTCATTTCCCAGCCTCGGCTTATACTCGGGTCAATAAGTTACCTCAGTTTTTATTATTATTATTATTATTATTATTATTATTATTATTATTATTACATGTATTCTTTTACTCTATTATTATTAAAAGGATACATAAGCACTTTTACATTGAAGAAGATGAGAATCATGATTTGATCAGAGTTGGACAGTCTTATCTTAAATTTGAGCTTGATGTAAATATTCAAAAACATTTAACCTACTGATGCCTCAATTCATGTAATTTTATTGGTATCTATTTTTATTTCTGAAATTTACCACTCTCCGCTTATACTGGAGTCAATGTTTTCTCAGTTTTTTTTGTGGTAAAATTAGGTGCCTCGGAATATATTCGGGTTGGCTTATACTCGAGTATATACGGTAAATACATAGGACATAGGTTAAATCACAGGACACGAATTTAAAGGTGGCTTTTACCTTTTGTCCTAGACCCAAGTTATTGCTTGAGCCACTCAACATCATCTCCATATTGCATCCCATCCATTCCTTAGTGGAATACATACATTTTCTTCTATTTCTGATCAAATCAATGGGTACAAAGGCGGTACTAAAGACAGTTCCTTTTGGGTTGCAGCTCCCACCATCCCCTTTTTTTTTTTACCATTAAGGATCATTGAAGTCCCGGCTGATCTTGAGTTGTTCATCAATCCTGATAGAGTAGAGTGGAATATCTGAATTGCTTGCGGCATATCTATTTAGAGTATCTATCTATCTGTATATCTATCCATCCATCCAGAGAGAGATAAATTGCCTGTTTCTTGTTAACACTGCAGCTGCTTTGGCGGCTGATAAACACTTCTATTACCGCTGTTTTGTCGGAGGAAGAAATCTCCTGGGTTCTCTTTTACAATCAATGTCCTACAGCAGAGCAAGGAAAGACGAGGAGAGTTGAATCTTCTGATCTTTCCTCGAAAAATCCAAGCTGGGAAGGAGGCATCGGGTCCCTAGGTGCCAATTTTGCTGCCGTTTAAAGCCCCTGTTCTTCAAAACTCCCACTCTTTCCCCCTTTTAATTATATTGCATGTGCTTTTGGGGACAATGTTTGCCCGGCATCTCCCTAAGAAATCCCCCCAAAGGATGAAAGCACTCAAACCCCCAGAAGCCCACCGCTACCTCCATTTAATGCGGCTATTTTCTCTTTGTAGTCTTTAAATGGAAAGTTGCCTCGGGTCCCAACTGTGGGAGGAAAGTAGGATAGAAATAAATATTATTACGCTTATTAATGGCCCGGATCCCACTGGGGATTTACATCTTTGTCAGGCGACAAACGTGGGCAGTTCCATAATGGGAATTATTATTATAATAATCGTAATTTTGTCAATGTCTATGGTTTCCAAATGCCAGCTGAGATCTTTTGACGCAGCACCCAGTGTGCCCATCACCACCGGGACCACCTGCACTGGTTTCTGCCAGAGTCTCTGAAGTTCAATCTTGAGGTCCTGATAGTGGCTGAGTTTTTCCTGTATCGTATAATTATTATTATACAGGAAAAACTCAGTCACTATCAGGACCTCAAGATTGAACTTCAAAGACTCTGGCAGAAACCAGTGCAGGTGGTCCCGGTGGTGATTGGCACATTGGGTGCCGTGCCAAAAGATCTCAGCCGGCATTTGGAAACAACAGATATTGACAAAATTACGATCTGCCAACTGCAAAAGGCCACCCGACTGGGATCTGCACGCATCATCCGAAAATACATCACACAGTCCTAGACACTTAGTTAGTGTTCGACTTGTGATTTTGTGAAACGAAATCCAGCATATCTATCTTGTTTGCTGTGTCATAAAAAACATTATTATTTTATTAAACATTATTATTATTATTATTATTATTATTATTGCTATTATTATTTTATTATGACACAGCAAACAAGATAGATATGTCATAAAAAACATTATTATTTTATTAAACATTATTATTATTATTATTATTATTATTATTATTGCTATTATTATTTTATTATGACACAACAAACAAGATAGATATGCTGGATTTCGTATCACAAAATCACAAGTCGAACACTTCCCAAGTGTCTAGGACTGTGTGATGTATTTTCGGATGATGCGTGCAGATCCCAGTCGGGTGGCCTTTTGCAGCTGGCAGATCGTAATTTTGTCAATGTCTATTGTTTCCAAATCCCGGCTGAGATCTTTTGGCACGGCACCCAATGTGCCCATCACCACCGGGACCACCTGCACTGGTTTCTGCCAGAGTCTTTGCAGTTCAATCTTGAGGTCCTGATAGCGGCTGAGTTTTTCCTGTTGTTTTTCGTCAATGCGACTGTCACCTGGGATGGCGACATCAATGATCCAAACCTTTTTCTTTTCCACAACTGTGATGTCTGGTGTGTTGTGTTCCAGAACTTTGTCAGTCTGGATTCGGAAGTCCCACAGTATCTTTGCGTGCTCATTGTCCAATACTTTTGCAGGTTTGTGATCCCACCAGCTCTTTGCTGCTGGGAGGTGGAACTTGAGGCATAAGTTCCAATGAATCATTTGGGCCACATGGTTGTGCCTCTGTTTGTAGTCTGTCTGTGCGATTTTCTTACAGCAGCTGAGGAGATGATCAATGGTTTTGTCAGCTTCCTTGCACAGTCTGCATTTTGGGTCATCAGCTGATTTTTCGATCTTGGCCTGAATTGCCTTTGTCCTGATGTCTTGCTCCTGGGCTGCAAGGATCAGGCCTTCTGTCTCCTTCTTCAGGGTCCCATTCGTGAGCCAGAGCCAGGTCTCCTCCTTACTAGCTTTATTATTATTATTATTATTATTATTATTATTATTATTATTATTATTATTTTATTATGACACAGCAAACAAGATAGATATACTGGATTTCATATCAATCTTGTTTGCTGTGTCATAATAAAATAATAATAATAATAATAATAATAATAATAATAATTATTATTATTATTATTATTATAAGTTGTCTTCGTTCCATGCCCGGGCCTAAAGCAAAATAGACCCTAGATACGTGCCAAATATGCCCCTTTCCCCCGTATTTCACTTCTAATTTGAGTCCTTTCCCCTCTTCCATTGCCAATCTCTCAAAAAGGCATTGCAAGCTGGTTGAAATCATTACTGGAACTGATGTGATGTTTCTTCTCATCTGAGCCCAACACACCAGTGTAGGAAGTTATTGCGTCGTTGTGCTGTTGTGTGCCTTCCTTCAAGTAATTTCTGACTTATATTGATCCTGATTCAAACCTATGACAGGGTTTGTTTTGGCAAGATTTTGTTAGAATGGGCTTGCCATGGCCTTCATCTGAGGCTGAGAGTGTGTGACTCAGACCAAGATCAGCCGGTGGGTTTTTAATGGCTGAGTAGAGATTCGAACCCTGGCCGGCTGTCACAGTTCAAGTCTCAGAAGGGATCTCTGGGGGAAATCCATGCTCGAAGAAATCCTTATTGAAAGGCTCTTTGAATTTCTTAGTGGTTTCTCTTTAACAATCGCATAGCCGGCCCAACGCTGCCATGTGAGCAAGCGAGCCGTGAAGCGAAGGAGGTATTAATTGCGAGAGCAAATGTAATTAGGAAATGGAAACCCACGGCATCTTTCTGCGCGGACCAGTGGCCTGCAGCCAAAAGCAGGGGAGGGAACGGAGAGGCAACGTCGGGTTTTTTATTCTTTGTACGGCAGTGTCACCCAGTGTCTCCGAATGCCCATCCTCTCCGCTGGCATCTGAATGACTCCGCTCTGGCCTTCCTGAGATTGTGGAGCAGGGGTCCCCAAACTTTTTAAGCAGAGGGCCGGTCCACAATCTTTCAGACTGTTGAGGGGCCGAATTATCATTTGAAAAAAAACACAAACAAATTCCTATGCATACTGCACATGTCTTATTTGTAGTGCAACAAGAACAACAACAACGAAAGAACAATACAATATTTAAAAATGAAAACAATTGTAACCAACATAAACCTATCAGGATTTCAATGGAAAGTGTGGGTCTGCTACCGGTCAATGAGATAGTCAAGTTAATTAGGATTGTTGTTGTTGTGTGCCTTCAAGTCATGTCAGACTTTGGCAGAGCCTAAGTATAAAATTAATTATTTATTTACTTACTGCATTTATTTACTACATTTATATCCCACCCTTCTCACCCCAAAGGGGACTCAGAGCAGCTGTATGTACATACAATATATTATATTATTAGCATAACACAATATTAGCATTATATATTACTATATTAAACTATACCACTATACTATTATATAATATGTAATATATAACATATAATTAATATTATTATATGGTATTACTATTAGTATTATATTGTATAACATAAGATTATTATCAATATTATATGTATATACAATATATTATATTATTAAAACTGATATAAAATATTATATTATAAAACTGAGGGCGGGGGCCAGGTAAATGACCTTGGAGGGCCGCATCCGGCCCCCGGGCCTTAGTTTGGGGACCCCTGTTGTGGAGCAATTCTTCTAAGCCTGCAAAAGGACTTAGAAGAATCCTTCAGACACCACTTTGTGCATGCCAAGAGGCCTTGTGTTCATGCTGCACAAAAATCATAAGATTATAGAGGTGGAAGAGACTCCCAAAGGTCATCTAGTCCAACCCTATTTCTACCATGCAAGAATACCTTTTCATCCAATGGCCATCTAGCCTTTGAATGCTAGAATCCTACTGATGGAAGAGACCCCAAGGTCCATCCAATTCAACACAATCTGACACAATCCGAGCCCTCCTGACAGATGGCCATCCAGCTGCTGCTGAAAAAGCTCCAGAGATGGAGACCCCACCATGCTCCCCGGCCTTTTCTGCACTGCCATACAATCCCGCTTCTCAAAGCAGATAATCCACATTATCAACTTTGAACTGAATTATATGAGTCTACACTGCTATATAAGCCAGTTCAAAGCTGATAATCTGGAATTTATACGGCAGTGTTGAAGGGGCCTCAGATAGTCAATATTCTGCTATGGTCGGAAGGGACATCAAATCTAATGTTCAGCAAACTACAAATCACAGCATTATTTAATTTTATTTAAAGTATTTATATTCTGCCCTTCTCACCCCGAAGAGGACTCAGGGCAGATCACATTATATACATATAGGGCAAACATTCAATGCCCATATACACATCTAACTGAGTCAGAGACAGACAGACGCAGAGGCAATTTAACCTTTTCCTGAGGGGATGTTCGATTCTGGCCACAGGGGGGAGCAGCTGCTTCATCATCCTCTGTGAAGGCACTTCCTCATTCCAACGTCGAAAATTAGTTAAACTTGCCTCCCCACTTTATAAGTGGTACCTTAATTTCCTACTTGATAGATGCAACTATCTTTCGGGTTGCTAGGTCAGCAACGAGCAGGGGCTATTTTTTATTTTTAATTGATGGGTGCTCACCCCGCCATGGGCTGGCCTCGAACTCATGGCCTCATGGTCAAAGTGATTTATTGCAGCAGGCTGCTCACCAGCCTGCGCCACAGCCCAGCATAGCATTGAGCCATGGCAATTAAATTAAAGATGAGGTCCTTCTAATGGGACCTCCAGATGCCCCTTTTGCTTTGGCTCAGCACTACGATTACCCTATTACGCAAATCTAATGCGCAGTTGCGCATCCTAATGTCGGAAAGGCCATTTAGCAGGAAAAAGGTGGTGCAGAAAAAAAGGTGAGCATTAGATTCGAGTCAATATGGCATTATTTTATTTATTTACTAGCTGTGCCCGGCCACGCGTTGCTGTGGGAAAGTGGTGGTGGTATTGGTTAAAAATTGTTGTGTAATTTTTATTTGATTTTATTTGCATTTTTATTAATTTTATTGTAAGTTATATTTTTATTATATTTTATTATTTTCTTGTATTATTTTTAGTTATTTTCTGTTATTATAGTATTTTGTTGTATTAATTTTTTAGTGTTTTTTTTAAATTATTTTTTATTGGCTTGCTAGGAGACCAAGTTGGAGGAGCTTAGCCTTCTAACTGGCAGCAATTGGATAAAAACAATTATTCCTTTCCCTCTAATTAGGACTTTATTTTTCTTTTCTTTTTGTTGTATCAACCTAGAGGCGTGGATGATGGGTTGTGTTGTCAAATTTCGAGGTTGGGGGGCCTGTAGTTTTGTTGTTTTGTGGGCGCCGTGATGCCATCACTCTTTTATATATATATAGATTTACCCCATTTATACCCTGCCTTTCTCTATCTAGAAGGGGACTCAAGGCGGCTTACCTATGGCAATGGTAGGTTTCGATATGTGTGCATTTCATTTTTCTTGCCTTCGTGCACTGCCGTACATTTCTCTCTCGTATTCGTTTTGGCCCGGCTCTCTAATCTGTTCAGGTCGTTTAGGATTCCGATCCTGTCCCCTGGGCATTGGCTTTCCCTCTCAATTTGGCGTGAGTCGGAGCTGGTGTTGTGTACAAAACTCTGCACGCTTTTCCTCGCTCACACCTTCGCAGTCATTTGTATTCGCCGTCCTTGATGCTGGAAGAAACAGGACCCATTAGCGAGCTCCGAAGAAGCCGCGGCGTTGCTTGCCGCTCCCCCTTCCCCGGCCTTCAAATGTGTTTCTGAGAGATCCACCGCCTTGGAACGTCTTCTCTGCCAGGCCTTCTCCCATTTAAGTGATGCAAAGATCCTAATGAAACCTGCCAGGAGACCTCTAAATGATGGCAGTGCACAATGCCTTCCCTCTGATAAGGGTGGGCGGATGGGGCTAATTTGAATGGATTTAAATATTGTAGGTTAGTGATATTTACATAGGGCTCATTTCTCTCCTGCGCTTCCCCTCCCTAAGATTCTCAAAACAAGAGTCCTACGAGTTTTCCTTTGTGGCTTTTTAGTATTCGAACTCAACCCAATGATGCATCAACACTGCAGAATTAATGCAGTTTGCTACCACTTTGACCGTTAATGCTACCCTGTTTCCCTGAAAATAACACATCCCCAGAAAATAAGACCTAGTAGAGGTTTTGCTGAATTCACTTATCCAACACTCGCTTATTCAACGTTCTGGTTTATCCAACACATTTTTGTAGTCAATGTTTTCAATATCTATATATATAAAAGAGTGATGGAATCCTGGCGACCGACAAAACAACAAAACTAAACACCCCACAACCTCAAAAATTGACAGCACAACCCCTCATCCACGCCTCTAGGTTGATACAAAAAAAGAAAAGAAAAATAAAGTCCTAATTAGAGGGAGAGGAATAATTGTTTTTATCCCATTGCTGCCAGTTAGAAGGCTAATCTCTGCCCACTTGGTCTCCTAGAAACCCACTCAGCCCAGGGGACAGGCAAAGTTAGGCCTCACTTAGGCCTCTTCCACACTGCCTATAAAATACAGACACCACCAGACAACGCCACAGCAACGCGTGGCCGGGCACAGCTAGTATCATGATATTTTGGTGCTAAATTCGTAAATACAGTAATTACAGTAGAGTCTCACTTATCCAAGCTAAACGGGCCAGCAGAACATTGGATAAGCGAATATGTTGGATAATACGGAGAGATTAAGGAAAAGCCTATTAAACATCAAATTAGATTATGATTTTACAAATTAAGCACCAAAACATCATGTTATACAACAAATTTAACAGAAAAAGTAGTTCATTACACAGTAATGCTATGTAGTAATTACTGTATTTATGAATTTAGCACCAAAATATCACAATGCATTGAAAACATTGACTACAAAAATGCATTGAATAATCCAGAACGTTGGATAAGCGAGTGTTGGATAAGTGAGACTCTACTGTACTTTTTCTGCCAAATTTGTTATCTAACATGAAGTTTTGGTGCTTCATTTGTAAAATCATAACCTAATTTGATGTTTAATAGGCTTTTCCTTAACCCCTCCTTATTATCCAACATATTCGCTTATCCAACATTCTGCCAGCCCGTTTATGTTGGATAAGTGAGACTCTACTGTATAAGGCCTCCCCCGAAAGTAAGACCTAGTAAAGTTTTGTTTGGAAGCATGCAGGATCGGTAAATGTACATACCATAGATTGTTGTACATGGAAATAAAGGTAGTAACAAGAAATAATAATAATAATAATAATAATAATAATAATAATAATAATAATAACAACAACAACTTTATTCTTGTATCCCACCTCCATCTCCCGGAAGGGACTCAGGGCAGCTTACACAGGGATAAGCCCAACAACAACATAAATTTACATACAAACAGAAATTTAAAACAGTAATTTAAAAACAGTATAGCAATAAAATATAATATAGAAATTCTTGAAAGGATTCACAGTTTGGTTACGCTGGTTTGTGATGACAACTACTGTACAGCAGATAATAAATTTTCATTTTTTGAAAAATTCAGCCATAAATGGGAATATTCTTCTTTGTTGAAAAATAAAACACCCCCTGAAAATAAGACCTAGCACATCTTTGGGAGCAAAAATTAATATAAGACACTGTCTTATTTTCGGGAAAACAGGGTAGGAGTTGTAGCTTGATGAGGTGCCAGTACTCTTTGGCAGAATAGGCTAAATACCGTATACACAACAATGGTGTACTATACAATTCTTTATTGATTAGTCACTTTTGACCATATCAAAACATGTAAAACATAGAATACATACACACATATGCATACATACAATAAAACCATGTAAAGATACAAAACATCCTGACCTGCGGCCTAATAATCCGCTCCTAGATAAGTATACAAATACAGAGTAAAAAGGTTAAAATTAGTAATATCCTAAGGTAAGGTTTGAACGAGGACAGGGGTTACTGTATATACTCGAGTATAAGCTGACCCAAATATAAGCCGAGGCACCTAATTTTACCACGAAAAAACTGGGAAAACATTGGCTCCAGTATAAGCCGAGGGTGGTAAATTTCAAAAATAAAAATAGATACCAATAAAATTACATTAATTGAGATCTCAGTAGGTTAAATGTTTTTGAATATTTACCGTATTTCAAAGAGTAGCGTTGCTGCCGTCAAAAGCCAAGCCGAATTCAGGGACCGAAGGAAAGCCAACTGGGAGCAGACTCAATGCAGACTCAAAACAGCAAAACAAACAAAGACAAATAATCCCAGAAGCTCCAAACTTCCCCAAAACCCAAGAGTACGGAAAAAACCCCAAAACTCAAAAGAAAGCCCAAACCGGGCCAAAGTTTTTTGCCAAAAACTGCACAAGCAGGCTAAGCTGGGAAATGCTGAAACAATAGCGACAAGTCGCCGTGGAGTTGAAAGCCAAGCCAGATGTCAAGGAGTGAAGTGTTGTAGTGAAGTCAAGCCGGTCCGAAGTCAGGGTTGGAGAACAGCGTCAGAGTCGAAGACGAAGCCAGTAGTCAGCAATGGAAGACAGCCACGGAGATAGGAATGGTGCCAAGCTGAGTTTTGGGAGCAAAGAGATATGCCAAGTCGAATTCCAGTCCAAGGGGTGAAGTCGTCACAACAGGGTCCGCGTCACAGAATAACACAAAAAGCCAAGACGACGGAGGCGAGCAGCAGCTAATGCAAAATAGTAATAACAATGCAGTCCAAACAGAAAACCCACATAGTTCCAGTCCTCTGTCGTAGAATAACCCGGATCAAACTTACATCGGTTGCAAAGTCCCAAGCCAGTCTTCGGAGTCAAGTACAGGAAACGCAATGGCGCCCAACAACACCTTGCCACATGCAAGGAACAATGACCAAAACCCCCCAATTTATTTAGGTTTCCTTGGGTGTCCAAACAACCAACGCCTTAGGATCAGGTGTCCCAAGCTCCTCATCAGAGTCCGAGCTCCAAACAGCCAACACCTTAGGATCAGGCGTCCCAAGTTCCTCATCAGAGTCAAAATCGCTCTGCCTACGCCCAACCCTGTCCACACCTGCAGAATTGCCCTCATTCCTCCAGGCAGACCAAGTGAAGTCTGCTTCTGAAGAAACCCAAGCCTCTCCTGCATCCTCAGCATCCATGGTGTGACGACTCTAAGCTGCAAGAGCACTGGGAACCAGACACGGAGGCCAATAAACAATTTAATATCTTTATTAAAGAAATAAAAGATTCAAACAAAAATAAGCAGAGTATATAGTCCAGCAATAGTCCTTTTAGGAAAGGTCAAATATAGTCCAGTAATATGAAGTTAGATGTCCAGTATTAGAGTTCAAAGTTTTAAATCCAATAACCGAAACACACTCAAACTTCCAAGCTGTTTGAGTGGGGAAACGATCAAGGTCTTTCAAGAATCCCAGGTTCAATGTCCGAGGCTAGGATAACAAGGCAAGGCAAAGTTGGTCATGGTGGAACTGAATCGCAGTCCAGACTTGGCAAGGAGACGAGACACAATGCCCGGTGTACTCAGGAGTAGTGCGCTGCAGGAAGCTAGAGATGGTGTTGGTTTCCCAACTGACACGTTGACACCGCAATGGCCAGCCTGCGCACAGAACTTTTAAGGGACTTCGAATCTCCCCTCAAACCAGGTGCCTGAACACTTTTTCCCAAGGGAAACGGACTGAAGACAACAACTTGCCAGATGCAAACCTCCCTGGAAACTCTCAAGGGAATCGGTTTAATTAGTGTTTGCTCTCTCCGCTAATCTTGCGCTTTTCCTCCTATTCTGCTTCTCAGAGCGGGATGTTTCCCAAAACAATCTCCTATCAAAAGGAGCACTCTCTGGGGAACCAGGCTCTGTTTCAAGGGCTTTTGTAATTAACTTTGGGCTAAAACTGTCAACAGGGGACACCTGGAAGGGAGCAGAATCTTGCTGAGTCGGCACAAACCCCATATCCTCTTCAGTCTGATCCATAATGGCTGCGGGGTCATGACTCGAGGGTCCCTGAGACATCACACATGGGCCCAGTCTCCTCCCCAAGATCTTCCGGAGCCCGTGCCCAGTCTATGCCAACTCCTTCCACCACCACCGGTTCCTCAGCATCCATTTCCACCTCAGGATCCCCTTCCAACTCCCCAAATGAATCCTCATCTGAGGATTCCTCATCTATCTCCCTGACTCTTTTCCTATGTAAATCTTCCAGCGAGCCCTCCTCGCGAGGATTCTTCCTTCCCCTCCTGATCCTACCATTATCACTCACAGCCTCAGAAGACTTATTCACAACACATAGTGTCCAAGGTGGCCCTGACCCTCCATTGACCGAATGCATGTCTTTCTATGAAGAAGGATGTCCACAGATAGCCTTCATTCATCCCTTCACCTCCGCAGCCACCATCCGGCTGAAACCGAGCCAAGTTTGTCTCCACAATCTAATAAATCAGTGAAATAAATGTGATTGATGTACTAGATCAAATAAGCCAATAACACTTGCATAATTGTGGCAGAATTTGCATCAATTATTTCAGCTGGAGGTGAATTTGACTTTCCAAGTTGGGGAAAAAGTACAGCCTTGATTTAATTTCGGAAAAACGGCAACCTCCCTCCACTCCCCAGCCAACTTTCCGCATAATCTCCATTGTTTGGCTACTTTTGAGTGACTCCATCCTGCTTAAAAGGGAGCAGAGAAGACAATCTCCATAATGAAGAGCGGATAATCTTATTAGGAAATGAACTCTCCCTTCCCGATTTTGCCTGGTGCAGAAGCAAAGGGGAGAAGACAAGAGTTTTTGTATCATTGGTTTTCACTGGAAGGAGATGGAAGGGGTTGGATGCCAGCAAAGAAATGGGTCCCCTTGGGGGTATAGGGCAGAATACAAATAAAGTTTTATTATTATTATTATTATTATTACTGTATATACTCGAGTATAAGCCGAGCCGAATTTAAGCCGAGGCACCTAATTTTACCACAAGAAAACTGGGGAAACATTGACTCCAGTATAAGCTGAGGGTAGTAAATTTCAGAAATAAAAATAGATACCAATAAAATTACATTAATTGAGGCATCCGTAGGTTAAATGTTTTTGAATATTTACATAAAGCTCAAATTTAAGAGAAGACTGTCCAACTCTGATCAAATCATTATTCTCATCTTCTTCAATCTAAATGTGCTTATGTATCCTTTTAATAATAATAGAGTAAAATGATACATGTAATAACAATAATAATAAATACAGGAAAATAATACAAGTAATAATATATAGAGTAAAATAATAAGTGCAATAATAATAATAAGATCAGAGTGAAATAATAAATGTATTATTAATAATTAAAAAATAGAGTAAAATAAATGTAATAGTAACAACAATAATTGAGAAAAATAATAACTAATTTAGTGGTAAAATTAGGTGCCTCGGCTTATATTTGTTATTAGGCCGCAGGTCGGGATGTTTTGTATCTTTACATGGTTTTATTGTATATATGCTTATTCGGGTCAGCTTATACTCGAGTATATACGGTATTTAGAATTCACAGTTAAAATTCATGAAAACATATTCCGCATTGAAAACCTCCAAGAAAGGAGGCTCCCATGCAATACATTCCACAGTCAAACAGCTCTTCTTGTGAAGCTCTTCTTGTTGGAATCCCTCTTCTTGCAATTTGAACCCATCATAAAATAATGGAGTTGCGAACAAGAGAACCAAAGCCAAAATAAGTTTGACGTTTTTAAATAGATGGCCATCTGTTGGGAGAGATCGGATTGTGGTTGAAGGGGTTGGATTGGATGACCTTTAGGGGTCTCTTCCAATTCAAGGAGGCATCATATTACGGTCTTACCTTTTATGTGTTTTTAATGTAATTTTTTTATCCTGTATTGTTGTTTTAATTGATATATTGCATTACTGTTTAATCTGTTTTATATTGTGATTATATTATGTTGCTTATATTTTGTCCTATGTTGTTTGGGCCTCTGCCCCATGTAAGCCGCCCTGAGTCCCCACAGGGAGATGGTGGCGGGGTATAAATAAAGTATTATTATTATTATTATTATTATTATTATTATTATTATTATTAATTATCATACTAGCTGTGCCCGGCCACACGTTGCTGTGGCATTATCTGGTGGTGTTGGATGAGAAATGGTTGAGGTAGTGGTGGTATTGAATGTCTGTTGTATGGTTGTCTTTATGTTTAGTATGCATTGGGTTGTTTGTGTACTGTGAAAGTGGTGAGGGTAGAGGGGGTCTATGTCCCTGTGTAGTATTATATAGTATTTATACGTTGTCCATGTGATGTGAATGCTTGGATTGTGTCCTGCTGCATAGTAGAAAGGGTTGGGCTGGATGGCCCTTAGGGGTCTCTCCAAACTCTTGTGCCTGTCCCCTGGGCTGAGTAGGTTGCTAGGAGACCAAGTGGGCAGAACTTAGCCTTGTAACTGGCAGCAATTGGATAAAAACAATTATTCCTCTCCCTTTAATTAGGACTTTATTTTTCTTTTCTTTTTGTTGTATCAACCTAGAGCCGTGAATGATGGGTTGTGTTGTCAAATTTTGAGGTTGGGGGGCCTGTAGTTTTGTTGTTTTGTCCGCTGCCCTGATGCCATCACTCTTTTATATATATAGATGGCATTTGCGAACCAACACAAGGAGTCTGCCGTTGTTCAGACTTTGAAGCCGGAATCCCACCTGAGTGCCATTTCGGTCCCAGACCTTTTTGACGCCCGAGGCCGCATGACTCCAAATGGCAGCCTGACTTTCACCTCTTTGCACAGGAAATGCCAGTTGAACAGAAGTGACAATTCGCTGGCCTTTTGCGGTTGCCCAAAAAGCGCTGCCCAGAGATGTTTGGCCTGTTGTGGTGAATGTCAGGGCAAGCTCTGGGTTGTCAGACGTCAGGAAATTGCCCTGGGTTTCTGTCAAGGCTCAAAAGCTATGAATAACACTATGGAACAAAATTTGGAGGAAAAAAAATCTGTGCCTGGTTTGAGAGTGCTATTTCCTGTCCTTATTTTGAAAGTACCATATATACTCGAGTATAAGCCGACCCGAATATAAGCCGAGGCACCTAATTTTACCACAAAATAACTGGGAAAACATTGACTCCAGTATCAGCCGAGGGTGGTAAATTTCAGAAATAAAAATAGATACCAATAAAATTACATTAATTGAGGCCTCAGTAGGTTAAATGTTTTTGAATATTTACCGTATTTCAAAGAAAAACAGTAAACTAGCTCTGGAAGTGGAAAAGTAGGGTCAATAAAAATATGGTATTAACAATAACTTAATAATTATAATAACAAAAATCAGAAACTCCTCAAAACACAGCAGACAAAGAATCAGTACAAGAAAACCGCACTACAAACTAGAGCTGACAGCTGGCACAACAAAACATTGCATGGAAATTTCCTTGACAAAATTGAAGGAAAAGCTGATAAGGAGAAGACCTGGCTCTGGCTCACAAATGGGACCCTGAAGAAGGAGACAGAAGGCCTGATCCTTGCAGCCCAGGAGCAAGACATCAGGACAAAGGCAATTCAAGCCAAGGTCGAAAAATCAGCTGATGACCCAAAATGCAGACTGTGCAAGGAAACCGACGAAACCATTGATCATATCCTCAGCTGCTGTAAGAAAATCGCACAGACAGACTACAAACAGAGGCACAACTATGTGGCCCAAATGATTCATTGGAACTTATGCCTCAAGTCCCACCTCCCAGCAGCAAAGAACTGGTGGGATCACAAACCTGCAAAAGTATTGGACAATGAACATGCAAAGATACTGTGGGACTTCCGAATCCAGACTGACAAAGTTCTGGAACACAACACACCAGACATCACAGTTGTGGAAAAGAAAAAGGTTTGGATCATTGATGTTGCCATCGCAGGTGACAGTCGCATTGACGAAAAACAACAGGAAAAACTCAGCCGCTATCAGGACCTCAAGATTGAACTTCAAAGACTCTGGCAGAAACCAGTGCAGGTGGTCCCGGTGGTGATGGGTACACTGGGTGCCGTGCCAAAAGATCTCAGCCGGCATTTGGAAACAATAGACATTGACAAAATTACGATCTGCCAACTGCAAAAGGCCACCCTACTGGGATCTGCGTGCATCATCCGAAAATGCATCACACAGTCCTAGACACTTGGGAAGTGTTCGACTTGTGATTTTGTGATACGAAATCCAGCATATCTATCTTGTTTGCTGTGTCATAAAATAATAATAATAATAATAATAATAATAATAATAATAATAATAATAATAATAAACTTCATTTGTATCCTGCCCTATCTCCCCATAGGGACACAGGCTGGCTTCCAACGTAGTAACATTCAATGCTTACATAAACATAAAAAATGTAGAGCTACATATAGATCTATAATTATATATACTAATTTCACATGTGCATTTCCCTCCTGCAATATTTGCAAGCCCTATATATTTATGTTTATATCTATCTAGAAATCTGTGTGTGTGCGTGTGCATTTCTTCTGCAAATATTTGCAAGCCCTACATATCTATATTCATATATAGTAGAGTCTCACTTATCCAACATAAACGGGACGACAGAATGTTGGATAAGCGAATATGTTGGATAATAAGGAGAGATTAAGAAAAAGCCTATTAAACATCAAAATAGGTTATGATTTTACAAATTAATCACCAAAACATCATGTTATACAACAAATTTGACAGAAAAAGTAGTTCATTACACATTAATGCTATGTAGTAATTACTGTATTTACGAATTTAGCACCAAAATATCATGATGTATTGAAAACATTGACTACAAAAATGACTGGATAATCCAGAACGTTAAAGTGGTGCCAAAATGCATTCATTTTACAGTGTAGGTGCATCTTTGTTTGCCCTTCTCTGAACACATTCCCACTCGTCAATACTATCAATGATAGTTTCACAGTGTAGATGCACTCTGCGACAACCGATGTTTCTTGTCATGTTTGCAACCGATTCTTTGCTCAAAACGCCTCTCTCGGTGCAAAAACTCATGGCTGTTTTCCCCCTTCGCTGCGAAGCGAAACACGCAAAGCCAGCAGGCACATCATAACACGCCGGTGCCTCATAAAGATAGAACGGACCCATTCCGTGAAACGCCTTTTACTACAAGGCAACGGTTCCAACATGTTCCCCGATACGGAATGTGCACAAGCAATACAAAAGCCCAAATGTTCTCAGAGAAGAACAACAGCAAAGAACATCTCATGGTGTTTGCATCATCCCAGTTTCTCTCCATAATTTACCTTCAACTAGGTACTTCTTCATGGTCCAAGTTATGAATTACGCTATATAACATGATTTTTGTTCCTGGATTATAAATGTCATTGTCTAATTACCGTATATACTCGAAGATAAGCCGGGTTTTTCAGCCCTTTTTATGGGCTGAAAATGCCTCCCCGGCTTATAATCGGGTCAAGGTTAAGCCGGCAGCGGAGTGTGGAGTCCGTTGCTTGCAATATATGATATATTTATCTCTCACCTTACCCTCCCTTATCAGTGTTTACTTTTCCAAAGCCTCCCTCGCTCTTAACCAAGGGAATGTTTTGAAAAGGGAAAGAAGCCCTTGCAAGTCAGGAAGAAGAATACTGTATATACTCGATATATACTGTATATACTGTATATAGGGTAATACAATTTTATTGGTATCTATTTTTATTTCTGAAATTTACCACCCTCGGCTTATACTGGAGTCAATGTTTTCCCAGTTTTTTTTGTGGTAAAATTAGGTGCCTTGGCTTATATTCGGGTCGGCTTATACTCGAGTATATACGATAATGTAATTTTTATTGCTATCTATTTTTATTTCTGAAATTTACCACCCTCGGTTTATACTAGAGTCAATGTTTTCCCAGTTTTTTTGTGGTAAAATTAGGTGCCTCAGCTTTTATCTGGGTCGGCTTATACTCGAGTATGTATGGTAATATAATTTTATTGGTATCTGTTTTTATTTCTGAAATTTACCACCCTCGGCTTATACTGGAGTCAATGTTTTCCCAGTTTTTTTGTGGTAAAATTAGGTGCCTCGGCTTATATTCGGGTTGGCTAATACTCTATATACAGTATATGTAAGGTGAGAAAAGCGTTATAGAAATGCAGTTGATAATACAGTATATACGGTACATTGATTTTTTTCCCCACCCCATTGATCTGGGATCCAACGCCAACCCCTGGCCTCCTCCAAGAACATAGCGATATGAATCAGAGAAGGAAATAGATGCATTTTTACCCATTAAAACGGTGTGCCTGGAGACCTTCCCTCTCCCTTGCTTCTTGAGTTTTGAAAGGAAAAGCTATTAAATCATCTGCCTCCAGCTCCTTCTCCTCTCCAGGAAGCGGACCCTGAAAAATGGATGATCAAGGGACGGGGAAGAGGAAGCTAAGCATATATTTGGTTATGAGTTGTCAAGAGGCATCTTCCCCAACTTTGTAGTGTTTTCCGGTTTCGTTTATCAAGCACTAAAAAAGTAATAGAGTTTCCTTCTCGAGGAGACCCATTGTGATGTCTCAGGCACCTTTGGCCCCTGATCCCGCAGCCATTGCTGATCAAACTTAAGAGGATTTGGGTTTTTTCCCACCACAGCAAGATTCAATCCCTTTCCAGATGTCTCCTGTTGACATTGCCATGCCAGAGCCAATTAGGAATGCCCTTGAGATGTTGCCGGCTCTTCCCAGATCTCCGGAGAGTTTGGAGTTTGATAGAAGGGCTACTTTCCAAACAGATCGCTCTCAAAGACAAAGTTTAAGGAGAAGTGTGAGATTAGCAGAGCGAGGCAATTGTGGCTAAGCCAGTTCTCTTGGGAAGAATTGGGGAGTCAAGCACCTGCTTGGGAAAGCTCTTGGACTTCAATAAAAGTTCTGCGCAGAGAATCTCTCTTGCGGTGTCAACTGAACTTCTGATGGAAGAATACATCGTCTCTTGATCCTGAGCTTCCAAGCGGCCTGCTGGCGCGCTTACTAGGCATGTCCGATCGATGAAAAAAATGTTTCAATTCTCGTTTCTAAAGTAGGGGGCGCTGGCGCTTCGATATAGAAAGTATTTCCGATTTTTTCACCCAAAAATTTCAGATATTTCCGAAAATTCGTAATGATTCTAAATGTTTCTAAAATGACGGACGCGCATGCGCAATTGCTACACACTGGGCTTGTATGGCAATCTTCCATGTGGACGCAGAGGACATTAGCCCCCACCTTTGCATCCATTGTGGAAGCTTCTGATTGGCCGGGGAGCGGCAGCCATGTTAGGCTGCGCTAAGCTCCCATTCAAGGTAGGTTGAAGAAACAAAAAAAAAAATTTAAAATATTTTTTAAAATATATTAAAAAAAAAATTTGGGGAAAAAATTAACGAAACATTAAGAGACAATTAGAGAATGGGCCAATAATGGTTCGAATTACATTGCTGGTTGCGCTGTGAGACAATGTCTCGGAATGCGTATCAAAAAGCGAGAACAATCCGAAATAATTCCGATATACGATTCAAAATGATTTTTTGGACATGTCTAGCGCTTACTCTCGAGTAGACCAGGCGTTGCGTCTCGTCCCTTGCCAAGTTTGGACGGCGTTTCAGATCCATCACGAACAGCCCTAGCCTTGCCTTGAAACCTTGCTCTGGATTATTACTTCAAGTATTTTCCTGAGGAACTTTGCTTCTTTCCCCACTCAAACTTCCATTAAGTTTGAGTGTGTTTCGGTTATTGGATTTTGGACTTTGGACTCTAATATTGGACATAAGACTTTCATTTTTTGGACTAACTTTGATCTTTCCTAAAAGGTCAACTGCTTGACTATCTATTCTGCTTGTTTTTGTTTGAAACTTTTATTGCTTTAATAAAGATATTAGATTGTTCTTGGCCTCCGTGTTGGTTCCCAGTGTTCACGCTGTCTAGGAGTGTTACACCCAACACTCCACTACCGAATGAGGCATCTTCATTTCTCCCCGTTCCCCATTCAATAACAATATTGAGTGTTTTCCTCGTATAGGACCACACTGTGTGTGTTATTGAGCCTGACTCAAATGTGCTTTGCATTTCAAAACCACCATCCAATTCATTTGCACAACACATTGCTGTTAAAACCCAACGTTTTGCATTGAAAAAGATGGCAAAACATACCCTACTTGACTACAGTTCTGGAGATCAGAGTTTGAATTCTGCTCCGTGCAGAATAGCACCCTTTGTGCTTTTCAGTTGGGAAGAAACCAGCGTTTGCTCAATGGGCATGCTTGAATAGCGCCTAAAATTTTGTGAATGGACTCTAGACATCACCATAGCAACATGTCCTTTTTAAAAGAAAAATGCTTCCCATTTTGGAAGGAGAGGATGCTTGCAAAAATACGAAGGCATCTCCCCGTTCTTCGCCTGGAACTTGCCAAGCATTGCAAATGATTCTTCCCCTTCCATGTTCTCCTTTCAGAATCCGGACCCACCATTCCTTTGGACCTCTTTGAGGAATATTGCTTAAGTGGCTGAGCAGGAAAAGGAAGGGGCCTGAGGCTGTTAGGAATTGTGGGAGTTGAGGTCCAAAATATCTGAATAGCCATGTTGGACCATGCCGAAAATAATAATAATAATAATAATAATAATAATAATAATAATAATAATGCAATTAATAATAACAAATGCAATTAAGGCCAAGATCGAAAAATCAGCTGATGACCCAAAATGCAGACTGTGCAAGGAAACCGACGAAACCATTGATCATATCCTCTGCTGCTGTAAGAAAATTGCACAGACAGACTACAAACAGAGGCACAACTATGTGGCCCAAATGATTCATTGGAACTTATGCCTCAAGTACCACCTCCCAGCAGCAAAGTACTGGTGGGATCACAAACCTGCAAAAGTATTTGAAAATGAGCACGTAAAGATACTGTGGGACTTCCGAATCCAGACTGACAAAGTTCTGGAACACAACACACCAGACATCACAGTTGTGGAAAAGAAAAAGTTTTGGATCATTGATGTCGCCATCCCAGGTGACAGTCGCATTGACGAAAAACAACAGGAAAAACTCAGCCGCTATCAGGACCTCAAGATTGAACTTCAAAGACTCTGGCAGAAACCAGTGCAGGTGGTCCCGGTGGTGATGGGCACATTGGGTGCCGTGTCAAAAGATCTCAGCCGGCATTTGGAAACAATAGACATTGACAAAATTACGATCTGCCAACTGCAAAAGGCCACCCTGCTGGGATCTGCGTGCATCATCCGAAAATACATCGCACAGTCCTAGACACTTGGGAAGTGTTCAACTTGTGGTTTTGTGATACGAAATCCAGCATATCTATCTTGTTTGCTGTGTAATAATAATAATAATAATAATAATAATAATAATAATAATAATAATAATAATAATAAAGATCTCAGCCGGTATTTGGAAACCAAACTCAGCTGCTATCAGGACCTCAAGATTGAACTTCAAAGACTCTGGCAGAAACCAATGCAGGTGGTCCCGGTGGTGATGGGCACACTGGGTGCCGTGCCAAAAGATCTCAGCCGGCATTTGGAAACAATAGACATTGACAAAATTACGATCTGCCAGCTGCAAAAGGCCACCCTACTGGGATCTGCGCGCATCATCCGAAAATACATCACACAGTCCTAGACACTTGGGAAGTGTTCGACTTGTGATTTTGTGATATGAAATCCAGCATGTTTATCTTGTTTGCTGTGGCATACAATATAAGAATAAATGTAATAATAGAGTAAAATAATAAATGTATTATTAATAATAAAAATAGATTAAAATAAATGTAAAAGTAACAACAATAATAGAGTAAAATAATAAATGCAATAATAATAATAATAATAATAATTAATAGAGTAAAATAATAAATGTAACAATACCGATAATAATAAAGAAAAATAATAAATATGCCATATACATGTATAAGCCGACCTGAATATAAGCCCACCAGGACCCTCACCCGATTATAAGCCGAGGAGGTTTTTTTTTTCAGTCCTAAAAAAGGGCTGAAAAACTAGGCTTATACTTGAGTATATACAGTACCTAAAAGGATGTTTAAATACCTGAAAAGAAGGCCAAATTGAGGAAGGGATAAGGTCTCTTCTAACTAGGATTCTATGTAAGCCATCAAGCACATGGCCATCTGTCAGGAGGGCTTGGATGGTGTCTTCCTGCGACTGTCATCTGGGATGGCGACATCAATGATCCAAACATTTTTCTTTTCCACAACTGTGATGTCTGGTGTGTTGTGTTCGAGGACTTTGTCAGTCTGGATTCGGAAGTCCCACAGTATCTTTGCGTGCTCATTCTCCAATACTTTTGCAGGTTTGTGATCCCACCAGTTCTTTCCTGCTGGGAGGTGGTACTTGTGGCATAAGTTCCAGTGAATCATTTGGGCAACATAGTTGTGCCTCTGTTTGTAGTCTGTCTGTGCATTTTTCTTACAGCAGCTGAGGATATGATCAATGGTTTCGTCGGTTTCCTTGCACAGTCTGCATTTTGGGTCATCAGCTGATTTTTCGATCTTGGCCTGAATTGCCTTTGTTCTGATGGCTTGCTCCTGGGCTGCAAGGATCAGGCCTTCTGTCTCCTTCTTCAGGGTCCCATTCGTGAGCCAGAGCCAGGTCTTCTCCTTATCAGCTTTTCCTTCAATTTTGTCAAAGAACTTTCCATGCAGTGCTTTGTTGTGCCAGCTGTCAGCTCTAGTTTGTAGTGCAGTCTTCTTGTACTGGTCTGCTGTGCTTTGAGGAGTTTCTGATTTTTGACTTCAGGTTCTTCACTTTGCTTTACATATTCTGCCAGGGCATTATTATTATTATTATTATTATTATTATTATTATTATTATTATTATTATTATTACATTTATTATTTCACTCCATTATTATTAAAAGGATACGTAAGCACATTTACATTGAAGAAGATGAGAATAATGATTTGATCAGAGTTGAACTGTCATATCTTAAATTACAGTTTGATGTAAAGATTCAAAAACATTTAAACTACTGATGCCTCAATTAATGTAATTTTATTGGTATCTCGGCTTATACTGGAGTCAATGTTTTCCCAGTTTTTTTGTGGTAAAATTAGGTGCCTTGGCTTATATTCGGGCCAGCTTGTACTCGAGTATATACTGTATAGACATGTCCAAAAAATCGTTTTGAATCATATTTCGGAATTATTTCGGATTGTTCTTGCTTTTTGATACGCATTCCGAGACATTGTCTCACAGCGAAACCAACAATGTAATTCGAACCATTGTTGGCCCATTCTCTAATTTTCTCTTAATGTTTCGTTAATTTCCCCCTCCCCCCAAAAAATTTTTAAATATATTTTTTAAAATATTAAAAAAAATTTTTTTTGTTTCTTCAACCTACCTTGAATGGGAGCTTAGCGCAGCCTAACGTGGCTGCCGCTCCCCAGCCAATCAGAAGCTTCCATGATGGACGCAAAGGTGGGGGCTGGGGTCCTCTGCGTCCACATGGAAGATTGCCATACAAGCCCGGTGTGTTGCGATTGCGCATGCCATGCGCGTCTGCCATTTTAGAAACATTTAGAATCATTACGAATTTTCGGAAATATCCGAAATTTTTGGGTGAAAAAAATCGGAAATACTTTCTATATCGAAGCGCCAGCACCCCCTACTTTAGAAACGAGAATTGAAACATTTTTTTCATTGATCGGACATGCCTAATACTGTATATTTAAACCCGGATTTTGCTCCCTCTCAACCTTCTCTTCTATTCCCATATTTAGTTCCTTAAGACACTCCTTAAATAGCTGGGCTTCCAGATCTACCATCATTTCGGTTGCCCTTCTATCTTGGTCCATCTCGTGCGGGACTACCCAGCTCTGAAATCCCGATCCTTCTCTTCCTTGCGAAAAGTCAAAATGTATAGATAGCAATGCATGGCAAAACGTGACTGTCGCTTTCCCAGGTGCTTTGCGGCAAGTCTCCCAGGTATTGAGGTGCTTGGCAGGTGGCATCGCTCCAGCCGTCTGTTCCGGCTGCATCTGTCTATCGCTGCATGCGCATGAACAGGCACATGGAGAACAGCTTGATGTTTGCGCCAAAGGCAGCCACGGTTCTAGAAATCACCCTCGCATCAAGACCTTGTAAAGCTACAGCTCCCAGCATTCCATAGCATTGAGGCACGGAAATTCAAGTGGGATCAAACTACATTCATTCTACAGCTTAGACCAGGCATGGGCAAACTTCGTCCCTCCAGGTGTTTTGGACTTCAACTCCCACAATTCCTAACAGCCGGTAGGCTGTTAGGAATTGTGGGAGTTGAAGTCCAAAACACCTGGAGGGACGAAGTTTGCCCATGCCTGGACTCTAAATGGATCCATCGAGTTGGAAAGGGACCCAAGAGGCCATCCAGTCTAACCCCAAATGTGTTGTTATTGTTGTTATTATTATTAAATTTATTTATATCCTATTTTTCTCTCTCGACAAGAGGTGGTCTTTACTCGTTCCCAGATCCTGGCAGTCTTACGATTTTTAATAATAATAATAATAATAATAATAATAATAATAATAATAATACATCACACAGTCCTAGACCAGTGATGGCCAACCTATGACACGCGTGTCAGCACTGACACGCCTAGCCATTTTTGCTGACACGCTGCCGCATGCAGATTGATTGGATGACTAATGCCTTTTGTGGCCAAACTTGGTGTGATTTGGTCCAGTGGTTTTGTTGTTTACTCCATGGGAATTATGCACATTACATTTTATCTATATATATAAAAGGGTAATGAAATTTCGGCCTAAGACAAAACAACAAAACTACACATCCCAGAAGCACTAAACTTGACAGCACAACCCCTCATCCATGCCTCTACGTTCATACAACAAAAAGAAAAGAAAAATCAAGTCCTAATTAGAGGGAGAGGAATAATTGTTTTTAGCCAATTGCTGCCAGTTAGAAGGCTAAGCTCCGCCCACTTGCTCTCCTAGCAACCCACTCAGCCCAGGGGACTGCCTATAAAATACAGATTAGCAGATTTTCACTGGATTATATGGCAGTGTAGACTCAAGGTCCTTCCACACAGCTATATTACCCATTTATAATCTTATATTATCTGCTTTGAACTGGATTATCTTGACTCCACACTGCCATATAATCCACTTCAGTGTACATTTTATCCAGCTGTGTAGAAAGGGCCTCATATAATCCAGTTCTAAGCAGATAATATAAGATCATAAATATACAATAGAGTCTCACTCATCCAACATAAACAGGCCAGCAGAAGGTTGCATAATGTTGGATAATAAGAAGGGATTCAGGAAAAGCCGCTTAAACATCAAATTAGGTTACGATTTTACAAATTAAGCACCAAAACATCATGTTATACAACAAATTTGACAGAAAACGTAGTTCAATACGCAGTAATGTTATGTTGTAATTACTGTATTTACGAATTTAGCACCAAAATATCACGATATATTGAAAACATTGACTACAAAAATGCCTTGGATAATCCAGAAGCTTGGATAAGTGAGACTCTACTGTATTTTTCTATCCCGGCGGCTAACATGGTGGCACAGCCTAAAACAGAGACAAAGTATAAACAGTTTAAAACACATGGCAAAAAATTAAGAACAAAGATACAACAGTCAAATAAAAAGATCGATTTAAAACCTTGCATATAATAAGACATAAATAACCAAGCAAATGAAGTAATAATACAGACATCAACCACTATGGATATGAGTGTGCAACTCATCCAATGTCAGAAAGTCGGATTCTATGGCTGAACAGGGATTCGAACTCGGATCTCCTAAATGCAATGGCTCCAAGCATTACATGGTATTGGGTTTATTATGTTTCTTGAATGTAATTTGTTATGGTGTTATGTTTTAACTTTGTAATATTATGAATACTATTATTATTAATGCTATGTTTTAACTATATTGTGTTCCTTGAGCCATAAGGAGAGACGGGTAATTATTATTATTATTAATTATTATTTATGATATATATTAACTGTGTTGTGCCTTGGTTTGACCCACAAGGACAGATGGTTAATAATAATAATAATAATAATAATAATAATAATAATAATAATGGACAAATGGGTAATAATAATATTAATTATATATTTTAATTGTGTTGTGCCTTGCCTTGAGTCATAAAGAGGCAGGCTATTATATATATATATATA